>NT_177158.1:111901-266921 GCF_000188095.3 Bombus impatiens | reverse complement strand
ACTACTACTAAAACTAAAAGCGAGCATAGTGACAATGTAGTAACAGAAATGACTTCACATGCTCTGAATCATTTAAATGACCCGGAGGATATGGAGCCATTATTAGTTGCCCTCTTGAACGACAATTTGTCGGGCCTCTTCGGCTTATAGCCTCTTCTTTCTTCTTTCGTCTTTCCTGCTGAAACCTAAATGTAGACTCTCGAGAGTCTCTAATCACAAAAAAGGAAAGAACAAAAATTCGCGGAATTTAACCACCCTGGTACATATGTGCAACAATCATAGTAATTACAGTATTAATAAAACATAAGAACAGAATCTAGAGCCATATACGTCTGTTTCGAAACCTACTTCAGAGCCACGACCGCGAATATGAATTTAAAAAATCAATAAGTAAAGCCAAAGACGAGTGGCATTCTTCGCTTATGCCAGTTCTATCGATTTTTCAAGTTATAATAACAGAAGCAGGTTGGTTACGGGAGAACGCACCTATCCGACTTGGAGACTGTGTCAAACTGCTCTGGCACAACCTACTTATACTTATAATTAACATTCATACCAGGCAGTGTGTCTATCTAGCTCTATATTTAAAAAATGGCAAAGGACAAATACACTAACATATTCACTCCACGGTTCTCATACATACCACTCTGAGACATCCCCCACACCCAAGTTCAGCACACTTTATATTTTATACTTTCGCACTCTTATACTTACTGACTTTATGTACTTTCTTCCTGAAATTAACTGACGATGGCTAGAACCATTACGTAAAACACAATAAACTACGTATATATCTCGATTTTAAGCATACATGAGTTTATAATTGTGAAAGAGTATTTTGTGTATGCTAAAGAAATCATGTTATTTGAAATCACGCGCACGATGCACTAACCATCGTCAGTTGTTCGTGCCCATTGCCAGTACCTAGCCCAAACAGCATATGAGCAAGATCCAAGCAATGATCACGAAAAGTGTTAAACCTGAAAATCCTAAACTAAAAAATGATTAACGCTTCTAGCTTTCATCTAACGGACTAATGATCTTACAATTTGCATTTAAAAATTTTATTTTAAATTGTTAAAACTTTATGCTTTACTTTACTAATTCGATAAGCAATTAATATTCTCTCATTGAAACAAAGAAATTGCAAGTGAACCAGAAATGTATTTGTAAGGATAAGTGACTTTAAGTTAAACATAAATGAAAATAACTACAGGCGACTCCTTCATCAAAGCACTTTTTCGAATACATGAAAGCAATGTTTAAAATTTATTGCTTTGATTCTGAAATCTACCTACCGCGAAGTGTCTTCTTGCATTTAATATTTGGTATTTAACATTTTTGTATAATGAACATCGAACTTTAATATCATGATATGTAAACTTATACTCAAGCTTAAAATAATCGAAGTCGGAGGATATCCGACTTCTCTGCAGGGACATTTTGTAATTTACGCAATTTTAATATTTACTTTTATAACAAACTTTTGCAAATATCGATGTTGAATAAATTCTGATTTTTCTCGGATTATATTAATACTATCGATATAAAATTTTTATCATCAAGAATCGCGATATATGTATGCAAGAAGACCCCATCCTGAACTAATACATAAAGTAAATAAGGTATTACTACTCACGAGTATGTGTAATTAATACTCGTGGTCACATACTCGCCAAAAATTCTACGTAATACAACTACTCATCCGTGTCGATTCGGACCTATCGTCCCAACATGATTGGATGAACGGAGGAATAAAACTGTATTCGACTCACGATTAACTGCAGGTTATGATACTATCAATGTTGCTGTGGCTCAGAAGAAGTTATCATGAATGCATTGAACCCCATGGTGAAAATGGAGGTTGTGAAAAACCTTTAACAAAAATACGATGAAACATAAAACATGAAAGATAAACACAAGTATTATGTGTATATGGAATTCTCTATTTCGTCTACAATAATAATTTGCGTTTTTGTAATTATATTCAATTACTCACTTCGTTTCCCAAATCGCAAGAAACAAAAATCCTTTTCTTCGTCGTTGTCCATAGTATCTCGTCTTTTCATACCTCGTCTGCTTCTAATTGTACCAATTTCCGTGATTAAACTGAATTTCTTTATCTCTCTAAGATCTAAAATTATCCCCCTAAATAAAAAAGATATTCAGTAATGCAAAAATAAATCTAAAAACGACTTAGTTTAATCTTTACCCAATGACTTCCATAATGCTTCTTCTTACTGCAGTTCCCGCGTAAAACTGTCATTTCATGGCGGCATAAATCGATTAGAAGAAATTATATATCGATAATAATCGATATAGCGATATGTAATGTAATACAACGTATCATAGTCGTGTGCCTATTTCTGTGCCTCGCCTGGTTTTTGGCGCTCTAATCTTAATTGACCCTGAATCGGCAACGTCGCATTTGACAGTAAAGTCAGAATCGGCAACGTCGCATTTGACAGGAAAGTCACGAAATTGTCTCTTATTTGTCGATGTTGCAACCGTGGAATATGAAGAAGTATTACATCTGTTATTGCATCTCAGGTCTATCGTATATCTATATCTCGTCCGTATTCTAAATCAAATCACAACTTGTTTATACTTATATATATATATTATATATTATTATATTATTATATTATTATATTATATATATTGTATATATTATATATATACTATATATATTATATATATATTATATATATATATTATATATATATATATTATATATATATAATACTTATATATTGACGTATGTCAATATGAAAGAAAATGAAATATCAAAAATATATCAAAAATGTATAATTCTACGTTTTAATATAAAAGATAAAAAAATACAAAAGTAATAAAAGTATATGTAGTGCCCATAAATAATCGAAAAATGAAATATAATGTTACTAAAGTCCACATAACATCTTTGAATTCGTGTAATTTTCAAATTCATGGTGATCGACCTAAAGGTACGAAACACTACTACATATAAACAATGGTCACACGATACAGTATTTGGATACATCAGTTTCCCCACTACTAGATTCATCGAGGCAAATGCGAACTCTAGTGCTCAATATTTGAAAATAAACGTTAGCCAGTCTTTCCTTGTATGTCATTGTGCGAAGTTGTCCGTTTGGCGTAGTTCGTAATAAGCCACAGATTATTCGTTTCAAATGGTATGTATATTTGTATTAATCACTCACTTTTTAATATAATTTTCGTAGCTTTTGATTATATGTTATCAGTGTACTATAAATTATGAATTTACATAATATAATAGAAAATGTATACTTACGAACCAGATTGTTTTCGCGCCAATTTTCGACATATATTTACACTTCAATTGTTGTTCAAATCACAAACGTAATTCATTATTTTTGATACAAATTATTATACGGATTATTTTTGATTCCAACTTTCGTGGTAACATACATAATAATAAACACTTTATAAATAATAGCAATTGAATATGCATTTATACATTTAATTATTCTCCTTTTATGTATATATATTGACTTAAAGCATTCACAATCGCTTCTACTTAGGAAGTTATAAATAGATTTGATAATATTATGCTATGAGATTGAAAAGCAATTTAATTTATTAATTACGTATTTATGTACATTGGAGAGATTGAAACATATTTATCCAGATTCACTTTTATTTGGAATTCATATGTATATTCTCATTGGCTCATTGTCAGTCAGTAGAATAGCACAGATGGCGCCATATTGTCCAAACGTCAATTTCGAGAAAAATCTTCCAAATAAATGAATTGTATCTATTGCAATTTATATCTTACATAGACAAAGTCTCCATGTTTCGCTTGTTAATATAACATAATAGAAAATATAATTCACATTCTCCTTTAATCCAATAAATAATTAAATTTATTGGATTTTCTGTATCCTCATCTGAATTTTTAGTTATATTTTTAAGCATTTCCTATCCTTGATCTAATTTTTACTTTTAATTTTGGTAATACATTTATGGTTTAATTAAAGTATGTGTATATTATAATATAGACTTTTTTCATTTTTACGAGCTCATATTGTATATTCCTTTTTTTGTTTACTATTTCCTTCTATTCTTTTCTATTCATATATTATTATATATATTATTATATATAATAATATAATATATATATTATTATTATATAATTATAATTATTTTTATATATTTATATATTTTAAAAATCTAGTAATTTAGTTAAATTTTAATGTTTTATTTATATCAATACCTAATATAGAATTTCATTACAGGTCTTTTAAACCAATATGCATAAACTGTGAGTGACTGTGTACCTATTGAGTGGAATGAAATTATCCTGCAACTGGATAATGCAAAGGCACTTAGCAACTGTACGATTTCGAATTACCTACGATCGGTGAGTCGCATGTTCATTTTTTCTTTTTCTCCAAATTTTTAATTGTAAGCAGCAACAGTGCAGTAAAATAAATATGTATATGAATATTTATAGGGCCATGTTGATATATAAAAAGAATGCATAAAAAGAGATGCGAATGAATTACCTTCACGTTGTTTTATTAAAATAAAAAAATCCCATATAACTTCCGAATATTATGATTGTATTAGGGTTAGAGTATATCATATTTTTAATAATATATATTATATAAAATATATTTTATTAATATATATATTAATTATAATTATAAAGATAAATATAAATTATAAATATTATATATATTAAATATATATTATATATTAATAATATATATAAACAATAAGTCAGGAAAAAAAAGTTTTTAGTCAAAAGCAGGACATACATATTAGGACACAAAAATGTTAAATATTATATTATAATAAGATAGTAATAAGGATATTAATAACAGTAAATGAAATTAATAATATACACAGAACAACATATATTATTTAGGTACTTTTTACATGCTTCCTATTATATGTCAGTCTATATCTAGGTTTTTGAAAAATTTAATGGTATATGTATTTCATTTTGTTATAACAGTGAAATAAAATAAGAAATTGTAAGTTTTCGTTTTTGTCATATCTGTATTTGTACAATATCCGTTTATACATCTTTATTATTAAGGGAGTAGGCCAACTGGAGTTACGGATGGGGTACACAAATCCACAAAGTTCCTCGAGAGGAGGAATGGGCGAAAAATTCGAAAGACTCGCGCGTCGCGCTTTACTTGCGCCCATACATACTACAAAAAATCAGTCATTATGTTACGCACAATAATAAATCACCAGCGACGTAACAACCTTTCATCGAAACACGCTTTACTTAAGATTTGACGCGACTTCCGCAAAGTATTTTTCTTTTCGTGTCATCCTCGATTCATTATCGATCCTAATCAGGATTATTAAAGTTCTCTCTTTGTTTCTTCATTATATCCGTTTTTTTTTTCATTATTTCTCGTACTTTTATTCCTAGAACAGTGATTTCCAACCGCGTACATATTATTGGTTATCGGGCAAGTATTTAAATTTTCAATACGTTTTTACATTTTCATTTTTAATAGCATTTTAATAGAATTATACAATTTATTTCTCTTACAATAAAATCATAATTTTTATAGGAATTATATATTGAAATACTTTTTCCATTATTGTATCTCAAGCCAGAGGAATCTATAATATTCAACGAGGAATCATTGTGTATTGCGATTTATTGTGCACCGATCTGTGATAAACTCTGGGACTATAATTTGTTCATTCTGCAACACTGATAAAATTACTGATATTTAACTTGTTAGTTTGAAGGAACCATTATAAACTTCTCTGTATCTCTCTATCTCGATAAACTCTGGAATCATAGTTTTATTTGCAACATTGATAAAATTACGTACGCTTAAACTGCAAGTAACGAAAGGAATCGCAAAAATTCCGTCGTTCTACTGTATCGTTTCTCTTCAGTAAAATTATAATGTTATTATACTTTCATCTGTAACATTCAATAGAATTATTGACTCAGCTATACACATACTTTTTTATGGATTACACTCGTGTGACCTCGCGAGCCGAAGCTTTCGTATGTTCTCTCGACTAACGAATAGGAATCAACGATCTAGTTGAAACACACTGTCCTGGAAGGTATTCGCGCGCATAATTTCTACAGAAATCAGTAAAGAATAAACGCTGGTTAATAAAATTGATAAAATTTGAAACAAGATTGCACAGAATAGATCATCGTCGGCACACGTTTCATCATCATTTAGTATCGTTAGAACAGAAAAGTCTGTTTCCACAGTTGTTAGTTTGTAGAAAATTGAATTTTGTGCGAGCATTTTGCTAAATCAACAAGAAAAAAGAAATGGAATTCTCGTACTTTCTCATTCTTTCATCTTTCGATCGTGTCCTCCCGTATCGTATCGCAACTTCAATACGATTTCATCGCCCAGATATGTACGTGCCATGATTAATTAAAGTTTGAGGAATCGATTAACCTTTTGAGAGTACTATCGTTAAAGAAGCGTCTTTCTGTCTGTACACGAGCAAAATTTCGAATTTTGTCGAGCCTGCAAACGATTTCTTTCAACGAAAAAAATAAACCAGCAGAAGGAAAATCTAGCTTCGTTGATGAAACTGCCAGGATAGAATATAATGTGTCACGCAACATCGAAGACGCTTCTGTGCGGACTTCTATTACGGCTTTACTTACTTATACTATCGCCACAGAATAAATCGAACATAGTCGATCGTGTAATTGCTAAGGTTTATCATTACTCGATTAACCCGTAAGTCTACCGCACATCGTGATTCTAATCCACATGTGCGACAATCAACACTTAACACGTAAGGACATCACATGAAATTTTCTGTATAGAACGATACACCATCTAAGTTATGCTTAAAACTACCTCTTAAAGATGCCTCACCCAGCGTGTCTACTACGAGTTTCGTAATCCGCATTACTATCCGAATAGAACGCTTTCCGTAATACGAGTTTTATAGATAGATGAGCACGTAAGAAGGTTGGTGATAAGCGTGAATGAAGTACCATTGAAACTTCCTGTTCCGCTCAGAATTTCACGAAGTCTCGACCACATATCGCACGTGACAATTTTCCCTTCCGACGTTGCTCGCATTATACCGTAAGTATGTTAGAAAAGCGTTGCCTTATAGGAAAAAGTTAAAGGGATATAAAAGAGAAATGTAATATCGGAAATTACGCAGTAGACTGGCTGAGATATGTTTTACAAGTAGATACCCGAAGTTTGGGGTGATTTTAATCCTTGCATAGCTTAGGATACATCCAACGGATAACTTAAAGACTGATCTTAACATTATTTAAATGTTAACTCTTATCATTTCAAAATAAACGCAAGTCAGTATACTATCTTAACTGTACCACCAGTGTTTAATTATTCACATGTAATTCATCCACATTGGAATGATAAGGATCAATCCTTAAGAACTTATGTCAACGATAGCACACGTTAGTAGAACTATGCAAGAATTGAACAAACTTTCGATCAATGTTGGAGTTTTATTATTTTAGCCGCGTAGGTATGTACGTCATCTAGTGTATCAACAACTGACGTTTATAGGTCTTGGATGATTATTGTCATCCTTTGGCATTCATGTTTTTTTTTCTGTTTCGTTCCATAAACACCAGTTATCGATTTCACTCGACATTTAAAGCATTAGTCGTATTACATTTGTTTTGTGATATTATATACTTTACAAGCGACTGACCAATCGTCATTAGCCGCACAATCAATCATCCGTTGCTAACGACGAACAGCGTCGGTCCGTGCACAAACGTGTACATGTAAGTACGCTAGCACGCCAGCACGATCGATATCATCGATCCCGCGATAAAGTATCCGTTTACGAGGATCAAGCACTTGTCGAAAATATTTACTTCGCGTTCGCTTGCCTGTTTCTTTTACGATTTAGGCCGTAATTGAGCAGTATCTGTACAACTTGTATGAAACTGTGCGGTCATTAAAGAAGGGTAACGAATCAGATCTTTTCATATGATTTCATTCAATTGCGTGATTATAGTCGAATTGATCCTTACACTTGGAAGGAATAAACGGAAGCGAAAATTACTAACTTTTCATAACGCTATAGTGAATTCGAAACGTGTCTATCTAATAGTTTCTAACATTCGAATTATAGAAAAGAATCTGAGAATTCTATCTTCGGGATAATTTTATTTTATCTGGAGACGCACCTCTTTATTTTTTTACTCGCTAAAATTTTGATAGTGTAATAGCTTTGAGCTAAGTGTCTAGAATCTTTCTTACTTTGGAGATCATATTCCTCTTTCGACTACATAAAAGGTTACGCGAGAAGAATTTTTTTTTAATAGAAATGCACGTGCATAGTGACAGGGCTAGAGATACTCTAACGTTCAACGAAATCTACGTCGTGTTCAGCTGTATACATGTATGTATGTAGAGTCTGGCGGAAAGCAAATTAGAATTTATTAGCTTAATTGTCGTTATTCGTATCGATCACAGTGATATATTATGTGGAATTTAATTTTAACCTGCGCGTAATGTGCATGCCCGACGTTTGATCCACGCAAGCATAGGCGCGAATCGATGAGATTGTCTTTGGACACTTAGACGTTAGAACAAGTACATACAACACCGATATGTACGGGAAGAGGTTGTTGCTTGGATGTAATCCCTAATTTTTACTGTATTTCGTTTCTCGGGACGTTCGATCACGGTTCGACAACGATGTACCTCGACTCGAAAACGGCTTATTCGCAATGTTTCCTAAATGCTCGTTCCACTATATTCCTCTATGCAAACGCGATCGATTATCCCGTTGATGTACATCGTACGGTATCGCAGGTACATACATACAATTATATCGATGACATTATGTCTATACACCTCTACGATTATCTTACACGTGACTGTGCCTTGATAATTTATAATTACGTATGGGATATCTGCTAAAAGATTCGTAGCATACATAATTTGGATCAATGATCTCGATTGTCAATTTCGATACGGCATATGTATCCTCATCTAGCATTCTTATCCTCATATGTGTATGTATATATGTATATGTATGTATATATATATGTATATATATAGATTTCTTTTATATTCAAATATCTATATTACGTGTATATTTATATATGTATGTATATATATAGTATTCTTTTATATAGGCGATTACAATAGTCACAAAGTTGGGCAGACTTGATTCATATTCGATATCGGAAGGCTGCTTTTATTTCGTAGAAAAAAGTGACGGCGGGAAAGAAGTGTACTCTCTTTTAATATCGTCATTTTCCCATCGTTAGAAGCTGAAATAATTTCAAGATGAAAATACATAGGTATATTTTAATGCCTTTTGAAGAAACGAAATGAGGTCGTAGCGAATTGCGTGGTTGTACGACCTGTATCCATGAATCCTACGAGAGTTGAAAAGCTTTTGGAAGATTAGAAGGTATCATTCCGTTTCAATCGAAATCCATCTAGAGCTTCGTGAAATATCACCGCTGACAAATGCAGTCTTGCTAGCAAAATAATTTAGCGACAGCGTTGATAGAAACCGCGATGCTAACGATCACAATGATAATCGGTAATTAATAAATAGTTCGCATCAACGATTTAGTAGAAAATGGGTCTACGGCGTGCTTAGCCATTTAGAAAGGAAAAACCTTTCGTCTACAGTTTTAGATGATTGCATTCGTTCAACAGGATTGTCCGTGCGATTAACATTGGACGGGGATATCTTCGAGGAACGCTTGTCAACGTGGCGACTATTACGCATCGATTATTCGACTCGAGAGCTCTCGTCGAAAGTATCCTCGTGCCTAATGTACCCTTAAAGAAACGTTAGGATATGTTTGTAGGCCGATCAGATTTTGCGTTTGTCAAACAATCTGCTCGTGTGTTGCTCTTCCACCTCTAAACATTCGTTTCTTTTCGTTCGTTCGTGTTTGTATATGTGTATGTGTGTGTATGTATGTGTAAGTGTCTGTTTTTTATTTTTTTTATTTTTTTTTTAAGACTTCTATTACACCAATGAATCGACTTTATGTTACACGTTTTGAGATTATTCTATAGGCCATCAAGAATCGTTGCCTCCTTTTTGCCTTCGAAAGAACGAGACTAGAGTTTCCAAGACGACGTTAAGTCGCTAAAAGACGTTGCAGGTCGAGTCCTAGAATTGAATCGTTATTAACGATACGTATAGGTAGTAAAGATTTTTGCTTTAGATAAGGGTTTCGGAGGGACTCAGAAGTGATCGATAGAAATGAGGTACAAGTCAGGTTAGATCAGAGATAGCCTGCTGGTGTTCTCAAGACAGAACTTTATGTTAACGCGGAATAATCACTTCGCTTTTTCATCTCTTTCGGAACGATTGCCCGTTTATCGCTGGGAGAAGGTCATCATCCAAGATAATAGTAACTCGTAATATTGGGGCCTTAACAGATTTTAACCTTTATCGTGTTCGAAATTGTTTCAATGGTCCATACTCTTGTCGTTTATTGGTCTGTGGAAATTTATTCGAATCGTGATAATCTAGCGTTGAGTCAGCATGCATTTCCAGATTGCTGTTGTTACATAAACTGAAATTACAGAGGACATTTCAACTGCGCGTATAAATATACCACTGAATCAAAAAACACGTGTAACTAAATTACTAATCGAAATGAAACGAATCCCGTAATTCGATCGGCCATCATAATTCAATATGCCTTTTATAAAATTCACTACGATAAAGGTTATATCTGTTCGTAATTAGGATTTGGTCAGCGAAATCATTGATTTCTATGTACCATTAATACACGTTTAGGTTTGATAGAATTATGTCGTAAAAGTATCGTATCGCGCACGCGACATTGTAGTACTTTTATCACGCACGTATCTCTTCACAAATATGTATCGAATGATTTACATTTGACGATATAATAGCGTAATTTCTGTTTCTAACTCGGGCGGGGTAAGCGCAATACTTTCGGATCAATCGTCGTCCGTACTTTGTGTCGCGTTTCGATTCTTTCGCTTTTTCTATTATTCTATTCCTTCCAACGTCGCCACAGTTTATTCAAAGATCTGGCAGACCCTCGATAAAACGCTGTATCCTGTTTTAGAATATTCTTCTCGACATTATACCTAGCAATTGTCCTAGCGAAAGAACGAAACGTACGTTTGAAGATTAACGTCTCGAGGGCCATTACAAATACTATCGATCAATACCAGAATCAAATGGAAATTTGCGACAAATCTAACATGCGATTGATATTTATCGTTTCGATATAGCCGATACGAAAAAATTTCATAGAATATTTAATACATCTCCTATGACACCAACACGGACAAAGTCGTAAAATCGAAATTACATAAGATTCTTGTAGTGACCCTCGCGATCGTGTTCTTTTTCCGTTTTTCTTTGTTCCGGAAACTTTGTATATGAAATTCGCGAGTGTTAAAGGAATCTCTGTTGTCAGTCTACGAGCTACAAAAATTGCATGACTTCTAAACACCGAGTTTGTATTTTTTTTCTTTTTTTCTTTTTGTTCAATTGCCATTCATGTTGCCCGTAAAGTTGTTCTGGTAACCACTTACCGATTGCTCTTTGTATTCGGCTCGACCAGCGAGCCTTAAAACGATTGTCTACCGTTAAATAATTGAAACGTCGAAGAAGTAGTCTCGATCTTTAATTTGCAATACTTTGTGTCGCTTCATTGATTTCTTCGTTATACCTGTTTTATTACGATCAAGCAAATTCTAACTCGTATGAATGAAACGCATTGTATAATTTATTTTCATTGATAATCACGAAATCGTTGATTCAAACGAATACCGTTTTACTGGTTTAGTCGGACGTATGTGATATTCGTATCGAGGCGCTTCTTCCACGAACAAAAAGTACTTAACGATACATTCGCCGGTGAACATATATATTTATTTCACCGAATGCAAATCGGCTCGTACGTTAGCCACGAGACTCGATCGAATCCCAAAGCTGGATCAACCAGAGCACGCGTATCCGTGACAGATGTCGATCGTCTCTCGTATGTCTCTGTCGTTCCTTAATTTATGGGAAAAATGGACCCTCGTCGTCTCTTTAAGACGTGGCATCTTCTCCTCACCCTTCTTCATGTTCCACGCTTTAATAATTCATGAAAAAAATAGAATCTTTCTTATGTTTTTTTTCCTTGTAGTTTCATCTTCGTTTCATAAGTTGCTCTCTGTGGAATAAATTTACACAGGTACACCCTTATTGCTAGAACCTTCGTGGATGTTCCCGAACAAATTTCACAGAATGTGAAAAATTACTGCCGTGAGAACTCGATACTTCAGGATATCGATTTGCTCTTCAATGTTTTGCCCTGCCTTGCTTGCATCGAGTCGTTGTAAAAACGACACGCAGCGAATTCTTTATAATCGACTACCCACGAAAGGCGATTAAAAGGAAATAGTTAGAAACCGTGATTCTATTGTTGGCTCCGGTATTAATCATCTCGATGATAAATCATCGATCGAAGCGATCAGAGTTTGATTGTCTTTTAGCTTGTTATCACGATCGCGTGACAACACAGATGGAAATATAGAATTTATGCTAGTTGGCTAGTTTATGGTACAACGGAATCCCAATTTTCGAATTGCAAATTAATAATAGAGATACAACAGCAATGGCGGCACGATCGTTAAATTGTAATTATCTAGGATATTATCATTTATGTTACTAGAGTGATTTGAATATCGGATCAATTTTTGTAAAAAAAAAAAAAAGAAACGAACCTTATATCTGTAATTCAAGTATACTTTCTAAGTATTGAAAGTAAAACATCAACTCTGATAGATAATGATTGAATCTCGTAAAATGCTGCTTAGGTCTTGGAATGGACTTGGATATATTACAAATTGAAATTGATCCCATCGCTAATTGTCCGACTTAGGCTATCGTTATTGCTCATTGTCTCGTCCATGGAACTTTCATTAGCGAGCGTAACTCCATTGCTACTTGCCTGCGTGTTCACTTAGTCTCTTTGTTCCTTGCCTGATAAACTGTAATCTAGTTTGACCATTAACAACTTGTTCATGATCGGGCCGTGACACGCTCGACAAGCTCGAGATTCCGAAGTACCAATTCATCGAAATAATCAGTAGGTAGATTAGAAAAAAATGCATTAGAAAATCCGGTTAGGAAGTAATTAAAAACTAGTAACTAAAGACGAGATGAACGAGGAAAATAGAACGAAGAAAGACTGTTGAAGGAAACAACGTTTGGTTCCATCAGGAGATAATTTTCACGACGGACTCGTTCTCGTCCTTGAGCAGAAGGCTCAGTCTGAGGTCGAGTTCTCCGGCCTCGAGGGCCCATTTTTCCCTCAGCCATCATGGGGAGTCCGCGGTATGAGTGCCAAGAGTGTGAATCGGGAACAAGGGATACCAATCAACGGTCAGCCGTGTCAATGGAAGAAGATCGAGGCTCACTTCAGCCCCACCTAAGCCTTGATTACTTTCGAACGCCTGCTTCTTCTCCCATAGCATAACCAACAGATTCCTTCCGAGGGCGTCGCAGCTGCTGTATTTGATAGTTTGACGATATTGCGGGTTCCTCGAGTGCCGTATTACGCGTGTTTTACGTTTTTGCAGCCACCTATCGCCATCTCGAAGATATGTTTTCACGTAGGTGTCTGTATCGTTATAAAAAATTGTAATTAATTATCAAAGCATCATTTTATGCACAGCGTAATGTCGGGGCATTTATTTTCTCAGATTTAAGTTTTCGTGATAGACTCGAGGCTTCTACGTGTGTAGTCGTGTCTTCGAAGAAAATGCGTTAGCCGATATATCAGTGTGTCGATTGACTCTTAATAAAGCTGCCTGCCATCTTAGCGAGTCATCGAAACGCATCTTTCTCGAGAACACGAGCTCATACCCAAAAGCCTGGATCCTAGATTTATTTCCTGTTGGCAAGAATTCTAATTCTTGTGCGTTAATTTACAGTAAACGAAATACGCGTTAATCAAAAGTATTCATAATTGAATGAAAAATCGTACATGTTAGTTGAAAATATTTAGCGAGAAATTACCTGGCTCTTCTTTTTCGCCGGGGCAAATATCTCTAGCGCATATAACCTCGAGTTCGAGCGTTCCCTTGCTTAGGCAGAAACCCAGTTTTACCTCGCCATTTTGACCTCCTAAAATCCATGAAAAATTCACACAATTGATCCAAAGTTTCTCACAAGGGAACCTTCTTCGATAAATTCATTGTTTCTCCTTTCCGTGACAAATTTTGTATTGAAATATTGATACGATTACGATTTACGAAGAAAAGAGAAATGAAAGATTATTTCGAAAATCGAGTTGAAATTCTCGACATCTGTATTTAGTAAATCATCAAATTATTTACCAGCTATCATCTTGAATCCCTTTGGTGGCACCTGTCCGCGACCCAGCTTTGCGTCAACGCCATTTTCGTTTCTCATCGGCTGACTAAATGTAAAAGAGAACAGAAAAGCAAAGAGAGATTAATATTCCGTGAAATCGAACAAAAGCTACGCGAGTGTACGTTAGGGTAGGTCTAAAAAATATGAGAATAAAGTACTAGAGTACTAGCAAGCTAAAAGCTAGGGAACTAATAGACTAACACTAAAAAGTGAAGTCCACTTTACAATTTCATCGTTTTTATCGTTTGTGCTAGATGTTAGAGAAAGAGGGGAGGGGGTAGAGTGTGCATCTGTAAAGTAAATAGCATTAGATTACTTAACTATGTAGTATAGTATAATAAAGTATTCATGTTGCATTTTCGTGTCATTTATGACGATCGTCAATTTTGAAAATCATACTATTAAATTCACGTTGCTAGTTTAACGACTGCTTTATGACATTTTTTCATGCTCGAAGAACTTTTTATGGAAATACCACAATTATGTAGCTTTAAAATCGTTGAAGTAAATGACGATATTTTCCCTTTTCTTTTAATAACACAAATAAGCTGAATAACTCATTGAGCAGTTAATTAATATACATTCTGCAGTGAAAAATAATATATTATTATAGGAATAATTAAAATCATTTTAAAGAATTGCTTAGTTTAAAACTGAGATACTGTATTAATTTACGTGAGAAATTACAATTTTCAATCTGTTATCATACAATTAATAATACAAAAATGAAAATAATCTGGAACAATGCATAATTATCATAATACCACGTTACTGACATTAATTATGATTTATAATGTAGCAAGAACTTTTACCCTGTTAGAAGAATTTATAATTCTGTAATAAGAATTTAATTTGAAACCTTTAGAGAATTATACAAAGGTTATCCCTGTTAATATTATAGCATGGAGATAATAATTTCAGTTCGTTCGATATTTGTGAAATGAGAGAAAACGAAACCGTGGTAGCAACTTTTAATATTTGCATTCAAATTGTTCGAAAATTATAATCAAATTATTATAAGAAAATACTGGATTTTGTTTTAACCTGGCTGAGATCGTATTATTTATAGAAAGAAACAGATTTATTAGATATTTATTTCCAGGAAGTATTTAAAAATATAACAAATATATTTAGAAAGTGATACAGAAAAATTTACTGTCACTAGATCTCGAGTAATTTTTTATAAAAATTTCAACTATCTTCCGCTCCACTAAAGAAACAGATACAGTTAAACGGAGGTCATAGTTTTTAGTTATATATTTCTTATAGTCAGCGATACTTACCTCCACTTTTCTTCCTCTTCTGATTCACTGTTGCGATCGTAAAACCTCTCCGGAATATTCATGACGCTGTCTTTGCGCTCACCCCGCCCTGCGAGTTAGAGAAAAATATTTCCTTTCTGTGACCTGTGTATTTCGCGATTGCCCGCCCAGCAACCTGCATGTCGTGTGATTTACTTTTCCGGGTGTAACACGTTGATCTTCTTTCCTTTTTCTTTTTTGTTCCCTTGCTATTTTTCAAAGGAGAGAAAGAATTATTTCTATCGTTTGCATCTCTTTTCTCATGGCCGTGCGCAATATCACGCAGATTGCCGGACAGTCGTTGCTCGAAATCCATTTTATGCATACTGGATCTGGCTGTCTACTCGGGGGGTTCATACTTTTCCAACAAAGCCTTACGTTTCACAATCAACGAAGCACCCAAATTATATCAAGTATCCTCGAAATGGTAAAGCATATTTCTAACTGTGCGCACTTATATCTTGTTTGTGACATGTAGAGTAAATAATGAGATTGAAATGTCGAGTAATTACAGAGTGCTTATCAAGTATTTATAGAGTTGGTTCAACTTTTAAACGAATACGCAACTCTTACAGGAGATGCTACTTTTCGAGATAATAAAATGTTGTCGAACGAAAGTCGAGGCTTTCGTTAATTACACGGAGCAACTGGGGATAAATGGCTATTAATATTTCCATACGACTTGCTAATTTTCTACGTATAAAAATAGTACGGTTCAAAGTTATCTGTAATCCTTAAAAAGTAACGTTATTACCTCATACACATGAATGAGAGGAAAATTTGGAAAAAATTCGAAGATTATAAGTTGTGCCACTATAGTTGTAAATGAGTGGTGTGCAGGGTAGATGATGTAAGGATTCTAAATTTGCCACATCAGCATCTACGTACATCCATAGATAATAATCGATAAGAATAATGCATCTAATGGTATTACGTTTTATCGGTGAAAAATAAGGTAGATCTGTTTTAAATTACTAGTGTACTATTAAAAGAAGGTATAAGAAGAAAGCATCGAGAGATAAATTCAAGATTAGGACGACAAACCACAATGAAGCCTACTTACGGTTTTCTTAGCTACGTGTTGCAAAACTCTAGCTAAGAATGGAACAGGTACGTCAATTGTAGCTATTTCTTGAACATCTACGGAATTATCGTTATTACAAAGTTGGCATTGCTATCACGAATTACTAACTACCGTGTCTATCGGGCCTACTAATCCT
Organism: Bombus impatiens; assembly: GCF_000188095.3. Lineage (NCBI taxonomy): Eukaryota > Metazoa > Arthropoda > Insecta > Hymenoptera > Apidae > Bombus > Bombus impatiens. The sequence goes on along the minus strand of NT_177158.1, from coordinate 250,033 downwards.
ACGCGAAGATATATTCAGGTACAATATTTTAGAATGATGATAGGAGACACGTAAGACACTTATGCAGTCAGTCTTTCGATCCAGTAACATTAATCATATAATATCGTCTTCTATGTAATAAAAATCGGAGATTTTATTCGTAAAGTATTAATTTTTTCACGTTGAACTTGCATCTTTCAATTACGTTCACGATTAAATAAACTTTGAGAACTAAATTAAAGCAGTTAGTTTTCCGATCCAGCAACATTAATCATATAGAATGAAGTAATAAATTTGTTCGCGAAATATCAACTGTCTCAGATTAAAGTTACTGTATCTTCTAATACTTTTCGTCGTTAAATGAACTTTGAGAACTAATAGATTCCATTATTTTGTGCAAATATTATATCGTTTATTATTCTCTCTGTTGTGTGCAACGTATATAGCAGATTATTATTAGTTTCCGAAGGAATGCTAAATGACGCGCATGAATTTTTTTATTAAATTTTATCGTTTTTCGTTCCTATTTAAATGTTACACAAGTATCGATGTTTAATTGTTAGCGTTCAGTAACAGTAGTGTTTCGCTAGATATCTGACAAACATGTCAGAAATCTGTCATCAAGCATGTTTGGTACGAATACCGATAGTCTGGTTGGAATCTATTGGAAGATTATGGTAGGATTGAAATTAATAGGTCAATTTGTGGCATGTTTGATGATCAAAGTAGTAAGCTACAGACGTATCTCTTTGCATTATCATCTAATTCAAAGAATTTAATTTATAATGGGAATTTCCTGTACTTCATTAGCGAAGAAATTAAACTATACGAAATGGTTAGAAAAATTTTACACTTTTATATAAAGTTTTATATAGAAATTGAAATTTTTATAAAATGATACATTATCGTTATGACGTCGTTTCTTTCGCGGCATATAAATAATACCAACATTTATTTCGCACGAACTCTTATATCGCATCCTTTTCCTTACTATATGGAATCAAGTAGTATAGGTCGATCATTAGTGGAACACAAACGAGTAGCAGCTGTCGTCACCTAGCGTTCTACTATTATTTAAATGTATTACTTTCCGCTTTATTTTCTTCTACATATTTTTCACGTCCAACGAGAACAGATTTTCTTCATAAAATTCTTATGAATATTCACGAACATATTTTCGCAACAAACAAATTTCCGCTCTCAAAGTGCATTCAAAAACATATCGAAGATCAGTTTTCCTTACCATGGTTGTAGACATAGCAACGAGTGGTTAGCGATCAACTTAACTATCGCTAATATTACAATACTAAGCGAGCATTTAAAATCTAAATATAAAGCGCTACTGCGAGCAGGCAGAGGATCGGCGTAATAAAAGTAAAAAAAATGAACAGGAGTAGAATTACATACTACGCAATTTACGAGTTTCCTACAAATATACCTTGACAAAAAATTTATTGAATGCAGGGTGCCTTTAGATATTGGAGCACACTTACATTTAAGACAACGTTTCGAGCAAAACACAATAATCCGTGGGAACATTTGAAGCAGTCCCATTCTCATTTCTTTCTCAACGTTTTCGTTATAATAGGACCTTCCCCGTTGAGAGGCAATATTCAAACAATGTAAAAGTAACAATGGAAAAAGATAAAATACGTTGCCTCCTTAAACTTTCCTTCCGAGTATAAGTTATAAAAAGAACATCGATTACGATCTTTCACGGTCTTAAAAAAAGGAAAAAAAAACAGAAAGAAAAGACACGTCTATTATTACAGTTAAAGAAAAGTAGGAAGAGATAAACGTAGAACGAAATAGGAGAAGAAAAGGGAACAAGGACGTTAAAATATAACAGAGAATGGGAAATAACGTTTGCGTTTAGCCGGAATAGGCAAACAGATAAAGAAACGGATAGGCAAGGCAAACGTGTCGGCAAATAGGCAGAGAGTGGAACGAAGAAGGGAAGGAATAGAAAGATGGATAGAACGAGACTAGTGGAAAATAGAATGGAATAGAATAGAGAGAGAGAGAGAGAGAGAGAGAAAGCGAGAAAATGTATCTTACCGGAAGCCCGTGACGGTGGTCCACAGTGTCCTGTGGTTATTTATCGAGGTGGTATGGAGTGCGGCAGTGGGAAGGAGGCCGAGTTACCGGTCCTCGGAGATACAGGCTCGCACTGCCACACAGTAACCGTTGGGACTACGCACGCTGTTGTCGTTGATCGATGATGTTGTGGTTGGTCGGTCGATCGAGCCCACGATTCGTCGTCGATCGGGGTGTCGGGATGGTGACGATGGCCGATGGCGTTTCGACCGAGCGAACCGAGCATTTTGATCGACCGTGTACGCATGTCAGAGATTGCCGGACGGTGCCGACCGAGAAAGGAGATCAAGAAAATGAACAAAGAGAGAAAATTGACAGAGCACACGCGCGGCGTTCTTCGTCAGCGGATCATGAGAGAAGACGAACACTCAGTATATAGTGGAGAACACGATCAGCGCATAGCTTTTGGCACTTGGCGTTTGATGGTTTCAACGTAAACGAGGAACCAGGCCTGATGAGGTGTGGTATACAGGTTTTAGATTGTTACTTTTTGTTTGTTTGTTTGTTTGTTTGTTTTTGAACATGTCGAGAAAACTCACAAAGAGTGGCGTGCAAAGGCACACATATGAAGGAACATCGGGAGCTAGAGCGGGAGAGAAGAAACCAAGGCGTGATCGATTGCGTTCATCGATCGATCCTTCTCCTCTCCTCCATCCGCTTTCGACCTCCTCCGTTCGTAAATTCCTTTTCAACTTTGCTCAAGTTAGCCTTTTTTTTTGCCAATCACTTTGTTTCTCGGCCTTGTCGGATGATATTAGGTCGTTGGTGTCTCAGGCTGGCACAGGCGGAACGAGTACTCAGCGACAGGCAACAGCGGCGCAACAGCGATCGCACAGAGATGAGCATAGAGCACAGATCATTGCGACGAATGAACTTTTGGAAATGCCAGCTTCTCCAATGAATAGATAGACAGACAGACAGAGGTAGGATGACGCGATTTAGCACTGTCCGAACGCGAAACGTCCGGCTCGTTCTAGCCGATCGCACTTTCCATATTGTTAGCGAGTGACTCGCTTGTTCCGAACGATCAATCCCTTTCGAAGCTCGGTTAACTTTGAATTATCGCAAAACACGACAGAATTATCTTTGGCTCGAGTGAATCGACGTCCAAGTTTTCATTCTTCCAAATTACATCGGTATGTACGTATATATATATATGTATATATGTACACACACACACATAGATATATACATATACATGGAAGAAAGTTTTCTCATTTTTCGGATCATGTTATGGTACGTGTAGCTGATTATCACGATATCGATGCCGCGTTAACAACAAAACGATCAAGTAATAAATATCTGTATAATTTGTAACCAAGTTTACGCCAAACGCAATTAAAATTTCTGTCATGTGTGTCGAACAAAATAAAGATGAATTGCGTTTAAAACAAATCATAAGAGACCTCTGACACCAATTTCCGCTGATATTGTTCGATGATCTATAGTCAATGAAAGCACTGAATCGTCATGGGTATGTGTTTCAAATTAAGAGAACCGGGGAAAATAAATAGCGAAACGTTCTATACAGGCTAAATCATTATACTGGTCCTTTCAGATAGTTACCGTTACAATAGACGTTAATGCTTCAGAAATCTTTATAATTTTTTGTTCTATCGATGCGTCAAAGAACGCAAGGCTCCCTTCCAGGCCGATCCGTTTCCGGCTCGATTAATTTTATCTTGCTACCATACGAACGAGAAGAACGGGGGCTAACTTGGACGAAAAAATTGTTAGAATACTTGTTCGCTCGGTCAAATCGCGCGATATCGATGGGACGTGATTACACGAAGGCACACGGAAAGGAGAAAGTAGAGAAACAAATAGACGTGTGAAGTAAAACGAGTGAGAGGGAGGAAGAAACATGATATATCGCACAGAAAACACATATAAGTGTAAGATAATAAAGGCTTGTGAATGATATATGGAAAAATGCACAAAAATGTACACATACGATACGGACTTACACATATATTTATATATGTACAATAATAATTTTCATCGAAACTATCACTCTTATGTTCTTTTGCGCAGAGAACAAGAAATTTGGTTTTCAGTCAATAGACAAGTTGGTTTGGCTGAAAAGCGTAGGAAATTTATCTTCGTTCGTTAGAAATCTCATTCTCAGAAATTTATCTCCTCTAACTTGCTATCGATAGTTTAACATGTGATCCTATATCCTAAGAGATTTATTTTTACCTACTTTTTATCGATATTCTACGATACAGTACTATTCTCAACTTTATAGATAATATAATAATATTTCAACTGCACCTACGTACACGCACTGAAAGACAAGTTTCTCAGAGATATTTTCTACCCACAGCTCGAAATCTTGTCTTAACACGTAACAAGAAGAAAAAGACGCAGTCGCAGCTTTTATGTTCCAATAATCAATCGTCTCTAACGAAACGCGGCTTCCACGTAGCAGAAATCGTATCGAATTGAATGAGATCGGATTAAGTCGAATGATGGCGCCCGATAATCATTCTAGCCCGTCTAATTCAGTTTACCTTGTCTCTACACTCTACACGGATACATGTACGTCCGTGCACATACATTTATTCGCATGCGTACGATACGCACGGCGCCGGCCGACGTGGAAGATTCGATCTGCTGATCGGCTGGTGGACGAGGATGGATCGAGCCGACCGACGATCCAACGATCGAGAACGGTGGTGGTGAGAAAATAAGAGAGACAAAGACGAAAGAATATAGAAATAAATCGACGAGCGGGTGAAAGACAGTCAAACAGATATAGACAGACGGACAGACAGGCAAACAATCGCATGGATGAATGAACGAACTGACGGACGGACGAACGAATGGTTAGGCGAAATGATGGCCAAAAGAGAAGCAACGTATCCATACTCACGGCTCTCGCGCCTTTTGTCTCCTGTGAGACTCATCGTCCTGCCAAGCTCTCTCTTGGCCGCTTTCAATGATCGTAGACCTTCTAAAATTTCTTCGGGATCCCTCATCGGCCTGGTGAACGAGCTCCGTCGTCGATCCCGATTGTAGTGCACTATATTCGGCATATCGGCTTCTCCCATGCTTCCGCCTGGAAAATCGAATGTCACATTTTGTAAATTCATTGAAGATTTTATAGAAGCGAACGCCGATTTTTGGAAAATTTTAGAGAATCAGTGACATAGCACAATATGAATATCATTGTTAGATGACTGATATTTATGCGGGTTCATATTTGGATAAAATGTATAATTTGGTTAAATTCGTGTTAGGGAGTAACCTAAACACGAGGAACTTCTTTTTGGCAGAATAGTATTACTTAATGGAGGATATTTGGTTTATACAGAATCGGTAAAAATGGTTAATTAATTTTTAAAATATAAATTACTTAGATAGAGTTAAATTAGTAATTCTAACTTATAAAATACACGTTCCTGATTTGTCCTCTTTTGCTTGTAATATTGTAAAATTTTCATGTTCGTATACGATGAAACACTCATGTAAATTGAAATACATCTCCGTAGATATTTCAAATGTTTGATAAAAGAATATTAATCATTCAGAATATTACTGTTTTTTAATACATAATATTAAACATTAGGTAGAATTTTTCTAATCTGTTGAAGCAATATTATTTTACGTAATATTTCAATGTATAAAATCAAGCACTGAAAATCGTTTTATGTTAACAAGATTCATAGTTAATAATGCTTTGAAAATACTCGTAGTTCATGAAAGTACTTGAAAGACCGACATCGAAAATTAGTTATAAAATTAGTTTAGCTTGTAAGCTTCCGTGCACTTTGAAGTAAGTATTCAGAAATTGAGTAGATCGAAACGAATTAGCGAAGTCCAAGGATAATTATGAAATCGTAGACACTGCAAATACAATTTTCTCGTTCGAGAACAAGGACATCAACGAAGAGAAGTGCCATGGATGACCTAAAATTTCTACGACGATATCTCGTCTTGTTGGAAGTTTGATTTTCAACCCTGACCCAGTTTTTATAACATATAATGCCGAAGTCAAACAAGCTTGATTCGGTTTGATCTAGATCCAACAGGTTTGTTATTCTGTTTGTTATTCTCTTCTCAAGGGGTGTTTAGCGAATAAAACATTATTTGTATTATCGTGAAATTTTTAAAAAGAAACGACAGTATCTAGAACGTTAGTATCTTTGAAGCATGATGGAATTCTTATTAAATAAATTAGAAATAAGTATCTTATGAATTATTCAATTATTTATAATTGCTACGATTGAACAGAAGTATATACTTCAAAAAAAAATTGCACGTTATACAAATTCATAAGGACTTTTCATTCAATAGGGACTTTTGTTCTTCACAACATTCTTTGTAAATTGAATAGTCACAATTTTGTAATGCGAAAATCTTCTTTCAAATAATAAAATAGCATGCGAATTTTAAATTTACTGGAAACTCCTCCACCTTTCTGAACTTTGAGATGTAGTCCGGTGACATTTTATTTCACTTTCTATATTTTATGGATGTAGCGAGAACTTTCGATACAGAAATAAAAAGATTGAAACGCCAACGAATATTCAGTGAAATACTGAGAACTGGGAAATAATGGTCTCTTGTTCAGCCTTTAGATTACAATGTATGTTCTCACATTTATATTTGACTTTTTCCAGATATCGACGTTTCCATTATCTACTTGCGTTTCACACATATTTGTTTCCTGATAGCGTTCCACTGTTCATAAGAATGAATATTGTACAATACAGAAATTACAAGAATTTATTCAATGCATTTATTGCTATTTATAATTTTTCAATTTCATGGAGAAACATGGCAATGTATACGTAATAGCAGTATTTAAAAATCTTATAAACATGTTCTTTGTAACTTAAGTTACGCTTATAACAGATGTCACATAACTGTGAAATTTATAACTTCTTTGCCATATTTATACATTCCCTTTAATCGATTGATTTACAAATATTATGTCCATTCGTGGAATCAGGTAGTTGGAGCGGTAGCTGATTAAAAATCACATAGTACATGTAAAGCTTTTGAAGCCTATAGAGGTAGAAGCCTTATTTATAGATCCGAGAAATAATTTAAATTATAAATTAAACGCGATGCAAACGTTCTGCTTACTAGATGAATACTTAGAGTTTTAGAAATTCTCAAAAATAGCTCCACACGTCTGTGTCATAATCTTAGGCAACTGAATAGATTAGGAACACGCTAGGACCGAACATACGCTAAAACTGCAAAAAAATCGATACAAATAAAAAACCGAATCCAATTCGATATACAGAAGCGCAAAAATTGAACAACAGTTTGTTACAATTTTCTGAATTCGTATAACATGATCTGTTTGTTGATTTTTATATGTGCCATATTAGCGAATACTTGCAATTTTGCTGAATTATATGCTTCAACAGCAGTCTTATCACGTAAAACATTTTGGACCTGTACGGTTAGGCTATTGGAACTTATGTATGTACAGACATAAAAGAACCAATGAACGTGCACTTACGTTTACTGTCGGTGCCGCCTTGGCTTTGGAAACTGCTTCTTCGGCTGCCGGGCAACGATCTACTGTAATCCCTGTTAAGTTCGTACGGTTCGACTTCTAACTGTTCTGATTGGCTGGAACCTCTTCTAGAATTTGCATGCCAAGCGTGATCCGGGTGAAGGTAACCGAGCTCCGGACTTCCGCTGTCGCTTTGTGTATCGTCACTGTAGCTTCTTTCGCGCAGTTCCGTCTTTCGCAGTAACCTTTGGGCAATTTCCATTGAAAGAGAGCCACGGGGAGAACAGTACGGCGATTTGCTTGCGCGAAGGCCGCGAGGATCTTCTAGCCGATACCTGCAAACGATTCCATTTCGTTCGTGAGTTGTCTCATAGATTGTTCTTATGTACGGTATGAAGCTTAAATTACTGCAATTTTAGAAGATACGAGAAAGTAGCGCACTATTTTTTTATGCTAAAATATTGCTAAAATGCTTAATACGGTATTTTGGATATCATCCGTACGCTGTGCGTTTTTGAACATTTCTTTTCCTTTATATGTATAAACATTCGGAATGAAAATTACATTATCTATTATACGAGTTACCAGATATTAAATCGTACTCGTAATTTATTTAACAGGAATATTTTCTAAGATGTAACGATGAAACTCGCGAATATAAAACAATAAAAATGAAACGAACGAATTATATCGTTACAGATGGCTTTAAATTGCAACTAATATATGTCGCGGAGAAGGTAACCGTGTCTTTTATTTCTCGTGAAAAATACTTACCAAACAGCTCTATCGTTTTCGAGAGCTCGCTGTAAATCAACGCTGCATTCGCCGAGAAAAACGTTATCGCCATCGGGACAGAAATCCCAGAGAGTTACTTCGATTGCTCGCTTCATCAAACTTTCTCCATCGACTCCGGAGAAGAGCAATGTTGCATTCCAAATTGGCTTTTGACTTGGCTCCGCGACCGCGGTTTTCAAAGTAATTTGATCAGCACTGAAATGTATATGTAATACCGAGCCATTGATATCGCGGTCGAATATACCAAGAAACGAATTTACAATAGAAAAAATATGCAAGAAAGCACGGAACTATTTGATTATTTCGAAAAGAGAACGAAAGTTAAGGAAGTATGGAATATTGCCCGCATTCACTCCACATCATCCGACTTCCATTTATTTAGATCGTTACAGAATCATTTGAATGGAAAAAGGTTCAAAGCCTATGAAGGAGTTCGAGATTATTTCTCGTTGAGGTAACAAAGCCTCGGTTAACAAGAGATTGAGAAGCTTATGAAACGTTAGCAAATAATAATAGAGATCGTTACAACCGAGATTGTACAGACTGGAAATTTACTGATATAGTGTATCATCCTGTAAACATAATACAGAAATAGCTTCTGTAAATACGTAGCTAAATATACGAATATGCTTGGTAATTCATTTATTATTTAGATAAAATTACTCGCTTCCTTACAGCATTATCTTTTACGAATGACAATTAATAAGATAAAGCGCAAAGTAATCGTTCAGAAAGTCGTGCAAAAGATTGTTCACCAAAATTTTAGTAGATTGATATACTATTTAGCAAAAACGTAGTATCAACAGAGTTTTTGTAAACGCATGATTAAAGTAAGTACGTAGCTGAAAACGTACATAGTTGCAATAGTGGCAAATGATCCAGTTAACCTTCGTCTGGTTAAAAACCCTATTTCTACTAGTTATTATTTATAAGATAAACAAGTCTATAGTAGATTTCGTTTGTAATTATTGTGCCAATGAAAGTTCATTATGTCTTCTCAAATAAACTCTCACCAAATTGGGACTAGAACCAATTTAGCATAGGCTTCCGGTAGTGTACCGTATCCCGTGTCTTCTCTGGGGCACAAGTCGTCTGCCATGAAAACAGAAACGATCAACTCCTTGCGATCCGCTTCGTAGGAAACTTGAATCTGTACCCGGCCTGTCACTTGCTTCTCTTTCGCGATTTGTTCCTAAAATAGAGGAGAGGAAGATGAAGATCCGCCGCTTCTAACGACGACGATCAATAAGACTAATGGCGAGTCTACGAATGAACAAAGACGCGATCTCCGTTTCCGTGAAATCGAAATCGTAGACCCGATATCATGACAATCGGATCAGCTTCGCAGAGCATAAGAAAGATTAGTCGAAAGATCGAGCGTCTATGTTACACGCGTATCTCCTACGTGAAAATTAGAAAGCGGATTCATTCTCTCATGCAGAAGCGACTTGTGAAGAAATAGTTGTGAGTAAGGCAAAAACGAACAAGAGCGAGCAAACTATGTGTGTGATGCACATAGTACAGATTGTTGTGAAGATCGTGTGAAGATTATAATTGCGCGAGAGCCGCGTTTATGTTTAACAACTATAGCTACGAGAGCACGGTAGCATGATATCAGTGATGAACAACATACATAGTCGCTACATTTTTCTGTAAAATAATTTTCATTATTTTTTATTTACTTTGCTGCATTTTATAGATAAGAGATGAAAATATTTGTTACATGCAGTGATTAATTCTGTCGTTAAATGCTTCGTTATATATAGAAATGTATTCAGGGTAAGAAGAATTTTTTTCTAATAAGAAAGAAATTTTTATATGATACGCGGAGGACAATTTTAGATATTTCTAGTTTCTTAAGTGGAATTGCTATTAAATTGATGCCCGAGTTTAAAGCCTGCGGTTATCTGAAAAATAGTAACTATAAGTAATTCTGCAAATACAAAGAAAAATTATGAAAAATGAAACGTTTCACAATAAGTTTTCTGTACGAACTTTGTAACAGACGTTTCTAGGTTGAGATAGATTCACAGGTGGTCACTGGGGTGGCTTTTCGTAGCGGCAAAGTTAATATGTGCAAATGGAATTCGAGAATAGGGTGAAACGTATAAAATAAAAGAAAACTGTCCGCTGTGAAACGTATTTTGTATGCATTTTCTACATTGAAAAACATATTTCCTCGCAGTATCTGTCTGTATCTTTTTCTGACCTTTTTGGATATAAAAATTACATTAGATTGTACAAAGCTGAAACACTTAAAAAAGACATAGCAATTCCATTTAAAATTCATTGTACTTTGTATCCTGTGTAGCCAATTTTGTGTCAATAATATTATAATCACAAAAATTAACATTTTTTTAAAAATTATGTTAGAATTTCAACGATATTACCATTTTTCTACACATTCTACTCAAACTTACGATTTGATCTCAAAATTTAATCAATGTTCTTAATTCTACCAAGGCATGCAACATGCTAAATCACAAAGATATCCTGAATACATCCATGAAAACGTTTCAAAAGTGCTTTTGAAAAATATCTTCGTCAGACATTTTACCATTGAAAATACAAACTTTGCTCCTTGTTCTCGTATAATCCAAGCTACGATATAGCGAGATTGTAAATTATTGCACGATAAGCGATATTGATTAGTGTCACGGCGACACCGGTGTCGCTTTTTTATCTTCCAGAAAATCTCTGAAATTTTCGTTCCAATAATCGAAACAGCCGTAACTCTCACTACGCCATGTCATAGCCCGAATTATAATTATTTAAACTCGTCGTATCCCGTTCTAATTTTAAGTAGCAAGAGAACTATTATTCAGGAATTATTCAACATCCAATTAAACGATCATTGTGCATCACTGATCTGTACGATACAGCCAAGAAAAAGGTTCGTTTCCTTCGATCGCAACAAATGGACGTCAGTTCGCATTTCCTGATTTCCCGCTCCTCTTCCGATCCATTGGTCGTTGACGAATTCCTCTTCGTTCTTATCGTCTCATCTCGTTCCTACCGTTTCCTTCTCTCAATTTTCTTGTATCTTGTGAATAAGGCAACGTTGATTTGGATTCTTTGCCTTCTCTTCCCGCACGTACCGTTTTCCCGGACTGTACGTCTGCTTTTTACGTCTATTTAACGCGTTCAATGAACTACGCAAGCGAGGTGTGCGTGTGGTCGCGGCGCTTTTTCGGCCTTAAAGTTTCCATTGACGTGCAGTCGACGCTCGAGCGGGACACAGAGTAGCGCAAACGCAACGAACGGAAGCGAAAAAATGATCGGCCGTCAAAGGACAGTTCTGTGAAATTTCGATGAAATTTTGCTTACTCCGAAAATTTTACGGTTTTTACATCGCTTGATTTTTTCGTCGCATAAAAGGTCAACGCGATTCAATTTTCGTGCCTCTTTCCGGTCGTCTTTTTTAACAACCAACGCGTTCAAAGGTTACGCAAAAACGGCGACGAACGATACCGTGATCGTAAGCACGTATTTTCACGCTTATTTTACATTCGATTTGGCGAACACCTTTAAAGCCGAAGCAGAGTCGCGAGAGAAGCGTTGGTGTTGTATGTGCAAGGCTACGATCCTTCTCGCATACGCTTTCCCTTGTTATCGTCGTTAAACATGCGTTTCGAAACTACAAAAGGTTACGGAAATTGAGACGTTCAATGTAGTTTTTCTAGTTACGTTGAAATATCTAAGAAGACATCGCGAAGCTTTGCATTCTATTTCCAATTATTTTTCACTTGTCAATTAAAATAGAAATAAAAGATGTTTTCGTATCATCAGAAAGAATTCTTCAGGCTGATTATACTTCTGAATATAAATTGAATTTTAAAATAACCAATACATTCTGAGGTATTCTAATCGACTAACTTGAAATTTTAAACGCGGTGCCAATGTCGTAGATTTCTTGCGTTACCAACATTTTCATAGTAATTGTAAATTAGATATTATAACATTTTAACGATCGTTTCAACGTATCATTAAATATTAAATAATAAAATATAATTGAACGATAAAAATGTAATAACAACAATAACGTTAGATATATAAAATTATCCAGATCCTTCATCGTTTCAGTTGGTGTTCAAGCTGGCAAAGTTCATAGGTCTATTTAGAATTCATTGCCTGATGTAAATTCAATAAAATCCGTTAAATTTAACCTGGCATTCAATTCATTTATTTGTCAGCTAATTCAGTCTGCACTGATAATTGAGTCGAGTCTAGTGGATTAATTAATTACGTGTTGTGTGACGTCTGGTTTCAAGGTGTCTATTTATTTGGATTAATGTATGCGACCAACTTAGAACAGGCTATTTATACATTTCACTTGAATGTTCGCGTCTGTAATACAAAGTAAGATTTTTATAAATAATTTAACATATATCTACTAATATCAGTTGTTGTCACAGTTGTTTTGCAGATAATATAACTATTCTCCGATCTTTACTCTTTCTAATAATAAGCTTAATTAATTACACAAAAATTTCGTAACAAAATTTATGAAATTGCCCCCAAGTAAACGAAGTGATATCGTTTCTTTTTTGTTTTTTTCTATTTTATAAAAATTCTTTTATCATGCTCTTTAGATTCCAGCTGAAGCTGCTATTAATCGAAAAAATATTACTCCCTCCTCATCCTCGTTTCATACAAAGTAAACAAGATGAAAGTGTTGGCAACTTATAATCTGCTTCCTAGAAAATCGTTCGATATTCCGCGAGGGTAATCAATCGATCAACGTTATAGCACATGTGCTCCGATAGCACTTCGCGCGTTAAACGTATCATGATGGATTTTGCGAGAAGTTTGATTCAGAGACGCGATTCTTTCCGAAATCGAGTGGCATTCTTTCGATTTTCTCATTTCGTTGGACATTTCCAACCGATTAGAGATTGCAGGGAAAGCGTAAGCCAAACGCCCGCGATTTCGTGCTCGTTTTATTTCCTCCGAACGAGTCAAGGGCTGCGGAGAATTTTCAAAAAAGTCCCTTTAGCACCGGCCGATCGATAAGAAAGTTTCGGACGTTTGGCGCACATATACATAGTTTAGCACGAATTTACTGATCGTGTAAAACTGTGCGCTTAAAAACAAAAACAAAAATCGGTACGTGGGTAGGTAGATGTACAAACAGCCAGATAGACGAACAGGTAGAGACAGAGAGCGAGACAGAGAAGAAACACACAGAGAGAGAGAGAGAGAGAGAGAGAGAGAAATGGGGGAGAGAGAGAGAGAGACGAGAAAGGAACGTAGAGCGAAAATAAAAAAGAACAGGGGGTGGAAGAGAAGAATGAAGATTAAACCCTTCGTTTCGTATGTGATATTTGAAATATAATAGAATGAAAGTTTGTAATAAGTAGAATATGTAATATAAATCTACTAGATATATATATATATTAAAAAAGAAATTTCGTTAATTTAGAAAATTCTGACTACAGATTTTAAAATAATTTACGCATCCATCGAGAGAGAATAGATTTCTTCGTTATACTAGGACATCCGATACGTAATGTCGTTTTAAATATCCAAGTATTAAATATGATAGAACAACGATAATACGATATATTATCACTTAGAGTATGTCGAAGGGCGACAATCTCCTAAAGGACATTATTTGTAAAAACTATCTGTTATTTTATAGATCACTTTGTAATTCTCTTTTCAAGAATTTGTTGTCTTTACGACTAAACAAATTATTTAATATCGATCTTGAACGATCCATGTTCCTAAACCTTCCTGTTATTTAGAAAATTGTACGCTCAACAAATGGATAATCTGTTTTTGCCGGATTAGGAAAATATATTAAATATGTTATTAATTCTAAAAGATATTTAATTTCTTCTATGCTTTCCAATTACTTTTAACGAATGAACACGTTGCTATGAAAAGAAATTTCTTCGAAGTTCGCTAAATCCAGTGGTTTACCCACCAAAGCTGCCTGCAATCCGTCTAATTGTTAAATTACGATCATAATGATTTCACTTTGATTCGAAGGTTGATTATAAATCATCAAACGTATATCATAACAGTGGAATATTTTTATTAAAATTTTCTCACGTGGCAGTAACAAGAAGTAGCACTGTATGTCAGAATAGAGATGATAGTCATTGTCTTTTACGGCTACGATTATTACAAAGAATTTATTTTACACCCTTTGTTACTATCCGATCTAGAAATGGGTGATTTTACTGCCAATTTCGAGGAACAAGTACAAACATACACGCGTTCGAGACGGTTCCCTACCGAAAGTCCGCTACAGAATCCATTTTTCTATTTCTGATGGTTTTCCGATACACTTTAGGTGATTTGCGCGCGACACTATCGACGAAATTTAATGTTTTTGCTATTTCTTACGTGGTTGAACATTTTGAACTAATCATTTTTATTTTTCGTTATCAAATCGAACGACTAGATCTTGCTTTGCCATAAAATTCAAAATTATCTGGAAAATTTGTCCTTTAAAATTTCCTCGCTTTTTATCCTGCTCTGTATAAATTTGAAAAACGCTTTTGCAGAGGCCACAGTCGTATCGTCTTGCAAGGTAATAAAAGACCTCGCTTAAATATGTATGATATGCATATTTAAACTCTTTCCTGCGTTAGAAAAATGACCTGAATACTTTAAACTCTTGATTTAACACGAAGAATGTTTGTTCTTACCGAGCTTTAATTTCGAATTTCCCAAACACACAGCATGTCGTTGAACCGGAATAAGAAACGACATTACTTATACGAATGGCCTAATATCAAGGAAGAATTAAAAAATATAGCGACATACAATCTGAGAATTTGAATATCATTAAAACGGAATTTAATCTTGTGCTTTCTATAGATACCAAGAATTCCTTTCATTTACAGCCGTATCGCTATGTGCCTTTGGTGCTCAAACTGTTACTTTAACGTGAAATCTTACATCGAATTAGCTATGCTAATCACGTTCTCATGCTTCTTCCATTCGTTGTCCTTTAGTCTCGTGAAACGAAGGAACAGGACAGCAAACGGAAGAAAAGAAATTAACGTAACACAGGAGGCTCGAAGGGAAATGTTCGAAAGAAACTATAAGAACTGATCGCTGCTAAACGACGAAGTAGCCATACCTAAACGACAGTACGAAACAAAATAGATAATGTAAAAGGAAAAGAAGGAACGCAAGGGACGAGCCGCAAAAGAAAATGAACGCTAATATAACAACTAGAGTCGTGCCAGTTGGGAGAGAGTAGCATGGAGGGCCAATATGCTAAGTTTGTTTCAACATGGACAACTTACATTTCCTTTTCTTTTCTCTTTCGTCAGCGGGTCTATTTCTCTTTTAGTCTCTTTTTCGTAGCCATACAATTTCTTTAAGAGAAGGGGTCAGGGAAAGCGGCGAAACATGGGAAGAACGGCAGAAACAGTTATGGGCTATACACAATGAAACTTTCGGGCTCACAGAGAAACAATAAGTGGACGAATGTCGATGTGGTGAAGAGACGTCGCCGGAAATAAACGTGAGACGTAGTAACAGAATTTAGAGGTACAAAGAAACAGATGCCTCGTGCAGCTTCGTAGAGCCGTATAGAATAGTACAAAACACAGAATCTTGTGTGTAAAAAGGGAGCAACAGGGAAGTTCACAGGTGAAAAGAAAAGCAAAGTGAAAGAGGGGATGGCGAAGAAAGGCGCGCGCACGCACACGCGCATCCGCTCTAACCATTCACGTCTCCACTCGCATGATATGCACGTGCGTCCGTATCCTGGTACACGTGTATATAAGTATCTCTGATCGGTTCTACCACCGTACATTTACGTTATTTACGTATCTTTGCATATTTTTCCTCTCTCTGTCACGTGTGTCCTGTGTTCGTACACGTTCACACGTATATGTACACCACCGACGAAAAGTTTGCAAGCATCAGCGTTTTTCAGGAATTTTTATATCCCTTCGTCGTCGTATAAATAGCACGATGTTTAACAAAATAGTTGAACATATTGGAAAGTTTAGTTTCGCGAATAACTGTTCTCATCGATATTTATAAATTCTTGCCAGCCATACAATACAATTGTAGAAAATTGTAAGATAAATCTATAGTCTATAACAATTACATTTTTATATAGAAAGACTTAAACGAATATTTTTATGTCTATCCTGACGTTAAACTGACTTCTCACTTAAAAACTACGTACCTATCGTACAAAACCAGAAATTACCATCGCCATCATGGATGCGTCGTCCGTTCCTCATCATTTGAGCGTTACATCGCTGCGAAACTTTCCGTCGGTAGTACACGTCCAACGAAAAATCCAAGAAAGGAAAAAAAGAACGAGCGAAGAAAAAGATCGAGCGCCTCCACGCGTGACTGCAGCTCGAACTTTCGCGTAAGAATTTCTCTCCTATGTATCTTCGTTTCTCTTTTGAGTTTATTTTCAGCTTTATTTCTTCTCTTCTATTGTTTATTCTCTGAGTTTATTTCTATCTTTACATCCGGTTACACAGATTCGCGTGAATTATTAAATTCTTCAGGTTCCTCGCGTCGAGGACGTGCAACTGCATTGTTCTCGCCCGCTTGCAACGATCAACTACCAGCTAATTAGGAGTAAATGTTTATTGTTTGTGGACAGCGAAAGATATTCGGAAACGTGTGTCCATGTGCCTGTGTGTGCGTATCCGTGTGTATGTATTTCTGTATGTCTGTGTGTGAGCTTCGACGGGAGCGTGGTCAATACGTCAGTCGAGAACTCGGATCGAGACGGAATATCGAGCAATTCGACGGAATATCGTGGGACGAAAGCGGAAGAAAGGAGAAGAACGGTGACGACGCAACTCGCCCCAACTGACACTCTCGTGTTCCGTTCTCTTTTCGTAGTCGGACGGTAACGCGCGACTAAAGGGATCTTTTCGGTGCTTCGAGCGGGGACGACTCACTCTCTCTCTCTCTTTCTTGCCACGAAAAGGCAGACGGGGAAAGCGGTGCTGTAACGTTCGTTCTCTCTCGCGAAGCTTCCAGGAGATATCGAGGTTTGCTTAGGGTATATTCCGCTCTGTATTTTCCGCAGCGGACCGCATACGCTCGACGACATACACTTTTCGTCTGACTTTTCTCTTCGTCAGTCGCATATGAACTAAACGATCCTCGAGCGGTATGCGGCCGAAAAGCGCAAGTTTAGTGTGAAGATTCGCGTCTCCTTCATGTTCTAGTTTATGAACGCGGTGCTCGCTTTTCTCTACTCTCTACTACGGTTACACATAAAACCGGTGCACAGACGCACACATTTCTTAGCGTTTATCTAGACCGATTGTCGTGCGCTCCTCCGAACAGCATCAATTCATCGTGTAAAGCAGCGAACGAAGCAACCTTATACGGTCAAAGGGAAGCGACGCTACAACGAACGCGATTACGCCGAAAGCATCTGCGTGTATATAGCTTCCTCCAACGATAAGAACGAAAACATTGATCGTTACGGAGGAAAAAGGACTGTCGTAACGATACGCTTCGTCGCTCCAAATTTCAAAGCCAACGTACACAACCGTACAAATGCCGGTCTAAAGAAGTTTCGTTGCAGGTAACTCAGCCACCGTGGTACTTCCTCCATTGCATTCGGAGAAATTCCACGGAAACGTTATTGTTTTACTATTGCATCTTTCTAAACGTTCTAGATTTGGTATATAATAGTGCATAACAGTTAAACGTTCATTTCATATCGTTTTCATTGTTCCATTATTTATATCGAACGGTACCTTCGCTTTAAACTGTGTCCACCCGAAGCGGATTTCCTTCAAAGTACATACGAGTACTTGAATTTATGCTAAAACGAGCAAACGTAACGAATGTGGCTCGAAAACCAATTACATACGTCCGTTCATTTGAGCATAACTTACTGAACTCCATAATTACGATCCCTTAATGTATTCGGCATTAACTTTCTATTTCTACGTGAAAATATCACCAGCTACGGAGAATAACTCGATATTTTTTTGTTTGAAATATTAAATATCCATATCTATAATATTTCTTTTAACAGTAACTACATTTACTGTATACTTCTACTTAAAACGATCTCCACCCGCAAATCATGAAACGAAACTGACGTCATTTCGATTGCTACTCCGAACGGATTCACGCTCATCAAATAGTTTATTACGAAATCCTTTCGTTAAATGGAAATAACGTGGTTACGCGTATAAATCATCGCCGAACTAAATATAAAATTTCATCCCATTCAGCCAGGCAGACTTCAATTGACGTCAGAGAGTGAACGCGCCTCCTGGATGGCCGACGTCAATTCCATAAGTGTTCGAATGAAGCGAAACCGTCGTTAACTGACGTTAGCCATCCCGAAGGGATGTATTTGTACTAAAATCAGTAACCTGAAGCACGCGAATTCAAACGTTTCCAGTGCTTCACGAATAAAACGCAAATAGCGCAAATATCGATAAAAAAAACATTCGAAAACAAATTTCTCTGATATAACTATGAGCGCGCGTATACCACACGTGCACTCGAAAAATTGTCCCTTTATATATTTAAAATTATGAAAGTATACAATTTAAAAGCATAAAGTCATCGAGGTTTTATATTTTTTAATTATTTTAAAACATATAATCTATCGTGTTTGAAACGTGCTTCCTGTATTTTCCAATTGTAGTAAAACATTTTACTTAACAGAAGTTAATATAGATAATATAGGAAGAATAATTACCAGATTTAACTTCTTGATTTTGACAGATTTTAACTTCTTGACTCAGCGGTTCTGACGTCATAGCTGACGAACGTGTTTATCTTAACATTAATCGTGAGTTGCGTTTCATGTCATTTCTTGATAAATTCGTAAACTTTTTGCAACGTAGGGCTAGTGCGATATTTTCAAAATATATAGACATTTTCGCACTCTAACTAGAAATAATTTCAAGATTTCGATTAGATTAACGTAATTGTATACCATAAACGAAGTAATTAATGCCACGTTAACTGAATACCTCCTACGCAACGTAGTAGCTTTGTATAACGTAATTGTAAATATGCAATGTGATATTAACATGATACGTATATATAATTTGTAGCAGAGTATCCTGTATTATTCGGATACACTTTCTTAATTGAGTTTCGTTACATGATATCTTGTTATGTCCAATAGAATCCCATTGGCACGAGTTACCTACAACCTTTGTTTTCTGCTTTGAAACCTTAATTGTTACAGTCGTATACAACTTTGGCCAACTGTGAAATTTCGAGCTTATAATATGCAGTAATATGTTAACATCAGAAAGTAAGATTCTAAGATGCAGTATCTTGCAAACTCCTTCTGATATAAGTAATTACAATAATTCTTACGAGAAACACCGAGACACGAAAGCGATACCTACAATAATTAGAAGAAGAATCCTCTATTGATTTGGTCCTGTGTCGTATTTACTTGTAATATTACATCAAACTGGAAAAGTATATTTTGCCTTTCGAAACTTTAACTAGGATTCCGGTTAATCTCTTTCATTACAGAGTATCTCTACGAATTAAAAGTTCAATGTGAAATTTACAAATTCCTTTTCCGTTTTCAACCGTACCTCTTAAGTTTATATTCTTTTGGAAGCCAGTTGAAAGTTTAACAGAAATAAAACGGGATTTCTACCGTTTGTTTTTCTTTCGCGCTACGAATACATACATCTTTTAAACTTAATTTCCGTGCGATCGATGAAAGACGAAGCTCCTATCTCTCGACAACGAAGAATATTTGCACAAAGAATCCCAGGAATTCGTCGACTTATTAAATACGCGAACAACCAAGTACCTAGATCGCATTTTTCCCTTTGCCATCGATCTGCCTTTCCTATAATAGATCCGTAATATCCTCGGCGTTCCCCGACCGAATTACCAAACCAGATGCTTTCCGCTTCAGCGATAACGAAACACGGAATCCATCAGCTCTTCGTTCAAGAGCAACGCGATATTAATCGTTTCGTTTCTTTCATTGAAAGCAACGAACCGAACGAAAGTTAAGAAGAAGGCGAAAACATATAAAAGATTACGCGACTAATCGATGAAATAAATTACTTGCCTGCTCAAACGAAGGTTACAGTTTAAAACTCTCTCGTAACTTCAACTTAACAACGATCTTATTTATATACGACGTTCACCTATTGTCAGAAACCCTGTATAATTATTTACAGATCCACCCAAAAAACAGAGACACATATTTGATGATACGGTCTATACAGGTAACGTGCTTGATCAAAGAACATGTATCTGTCATACAAAGAGTGATAGGAAAGTCGTTATGTCAAGCAAGCCCGACAATTGGCCCGAATTATAGTTTACACTGATGCATGGGTGATCCTTAGCTAAATAGCACCTAAACTCGATACGAGAAAGCATATTCTCTTTCTCGTTCGTGGTTCTCGATAGTTTCTAACTGGAAGATTACGTTGTCCATGACGCACGTTATCGAACGAGACATCGATCCAAAGCATATATACGTATTAAGTCGAGTAAGTTTGATCGGAAAGACTCAACATTACGGAAACGTCACGATTTAGTTCCATTTATTTCTACGCCTATATTATTCCTAAATCCGTTGCGAAAACCGAAACGTGTTCACGCGTCGGTAATAATCCGTGATTTTTCCGCAAGATAGAACAGAGGAAACGTTTCTTTGTACTTTGTTGCAGAAAATGATGCAGACTCTAAAAAGAAAACGATGTTATACCTTTTGCTTCGTTCGAACTCTGTCGTGATCGTACAAACGTGAATTCTTTTAGAAATATCTTTCCTCGATGATGGATTAAAAGTGTATGAATTGAATGGTCGATATGATCGAACGATTTTATGTTCGTCACGCATCGAGTATTGATACGCAACGAAAGCTGCGAAATCAAACCTTATGATAATTATTTAACTGATTAATTAGTCGGTAATTAATTAGCTGCGTTAATTTGTCTTTATATCCAATTGTAAAGCGGAGCAAGAACTAGCTGCCACGTGTTTCTTATTCTTTATTTCAAAAAGTCGATCATTTCGTATACGCGAAAATATAGTTTTTGCTGGGAAATTTGTATAAAGCGTAGAATGCTGAGAATAATAATTTCGTTTGTTACAACGTGTCGACTTGATATGTATCGTTGAAAATTCGTGTCGCACGAAACATATTAAAATTTGTTGATAATAATTTATTTCTAAAAAGGGCATTCCAAAGATGATTGACGGGAGTTAAATACTGTCAATAGTTTAAACGTTAGAGAATGTGTATATAGCTTTATATATTATATAATATTGGTGTAAAAGTACATTTTATACCGTCGAATAATTATTTACGTACTTTTTCAAACGGTTTACATACTGCTCAAAAAATATGCGAAAAGTCAGAAACAATTTCATTCTTCATTTTACGTATTAAAGAATATTACGACACGACAAAAATGTTAAGACCCAATATGTGATAACGACGTTAGTGTTTGCGCATTACCAAGCCACGTGTAATTGTTTCATCGTTTAAATTCTTTGTCTAAAAATCGTTTAATTTTTAAACTCAACGTCATCGAAACTGTATCGAAAGATAATCAAAATTATTCCAACGATTTATGTAGTAATTATGATACGTTTAGCATTAAGTTTGTTAAGACGATAGTTTAAATCTTTATTCTGTCGATTTCATAAGAAAATCACAAATAAATTAATTCATTAATTTCACGTCATTAATTTGTATACTTTAGTGAAATCGATTATTAAACGTTATAAATCCACCGAAACATGTAGATACGTGTTATTTATAAGAGCAGCGTACATCTATTGAAACATTCAATTTCTTTCACATGTAAAATTTAAATGAAATATGGAACGAGGCGATAACAGTAAGCGGCTAAAAACATTTTTTAGTTTATAGTACTTTATCAAAAAACGACGAGAATGGTAAGCTTCTAAAATTAAAATATTCCCTTTTTTCGATACAAAACGTGTATAAAATTTGGTCTCAGTTATATCTATAGCTATTGCGTCCCTTTAACGAGGTGCGTCAGAATTGGAAATTTCACGGTAACTGAGGAAAATCGCGGCCATCCTTGTTTCATCGAAAACTGTACGCTCGCATCGCGATTTCAATTTTCCAAGTTCCGCGGTTTCATTACGAAATTCATTAAATTCAGACCGATCGGCGGTTCAGCAAATATTTACGATTCACTCTCGCGTTCTAATACACGCACCGTGTACACGCAGCGCAAATTTGACACATTACCGATCGTAGAAATAGAACGGATACAATTTGGAAGCGAACATTTTCCACGAAGCAGAGTTCGAAACGTTAAAGCCACTTGGAACTTAGGTCGGGAAATTCCCCCACTGCGTTAGTGCATTAAAATTCAATGTAGCCGTCAACGATTTCTTCGCGAGGTAGAGAATTTCAACGATGATTCGCCTTGGCGAAATAAAACTGCGAAAAAAGGGGAGAAGAGAGGCGAAAGAGAAATTCAAAGAAAATTCGACTTCGATAGTTCGAGTTTCTCCTCCGTTCTTTCCGCAGACGAATCGGTGAAAATCGTTTCGTACCCTCTGATTCATATCGTAAGAGCACGCGTCATTACTTACATGGAATGTAGCCTTTTTGCTACAGTCTGTCAAATCCGCTGTCGTCATCTCCTATTATTTTATATAATCGTGGTACACGTGGCACACGTAGTTTAATACATGTAAGTATAGAAATACGTACGTAACAAGTAAAATGGCTCGGTAGTCGCATCGGATACGGATCATGAGATATATACAAAGCGAAAGACCGAGAGAGGTGGTGATCACTTCCGGTTTCTAAAGTGTAGGTGGTGCTATTGCGCTTCACTTTCCGCTACACTAACAGAACTCGGTCTAATCGAGGTTTACTTCTCCCGTGTAGTTTATGCGTATGCGTGTACATTGCGTGGAAATGAGAGAAAGAGAAAAAAAGAAAGAGAGACGGTCACGTGTAGGTGTCAATTTATGAACTCGTTATACCGGCGTCTTTGGCAGTTTCCTGCGCGTCGGTGATGAGGGCGTTTTATCCGTTTCCCCTTCTGAAAAACATTTCAGGTTCGTCGTAAGAATAACAGCAAATAGAGACACACCAGGCAGTGTCGCATTTTAACTTTATAACCTGACATATTTGTTTTACTTTTAATGGCTTAGTTATTTTTTATAGACAGGACTATATGGTTTTAGTAGAAACGGCGTACAAAATTGCGTTGTGGTGCAATAAAGAAACGAACATCGCATAGACTAATATATACAGGATATCTTCCTTTGTCGATATCTTCCATTGACATAAATAAGAGAAAAATGTTATATAAGCGTACGAGGTCATTTGAAACTTTATTGAAAAATTCACGACAAAAGTACAAAGCACTAGAGGAATGACGAGACACGGAAATAGATTAATATCGTATACAGCGCGTTTTAAAATGTTGGCTTTTTCTTTCAGTAAAAGACTGACGATGATAAAAAATAGAATTTATTACCGTGTAGAAAATTCATTTTATTTCAATTCAATAAATCAATCATCAAGTCTTTACGTACCACTTCACTATACGTATTAATATTTACTTAAAACATGAGTAACGTGAAAATGGAATATGTATATCGAAGGACGAAGTTTATTGTTTCTCTCATATTTTATTTCATTTCATTTTTTATTTTGTGACTCTTCGATAAAACTTCAACTAACCTATGTTCGTGTTTAACATATGTTTTTTTTTTATTTACTCTCATAAAACACATTCATAAAATTTGTCTGAAGATACTAGGACACCGAATTAACTAATCATTGACATACCTACCAAATAATGATATAACCCAGTTTTCTAAACAGAATGGATATCATATGGAAGTTAAAATCTGCAGATATTAAAAGTAAGAGAAATATTTCAGGCAATAAAGTTAAATATGAACATAGTGCATTTTCAAATGTTCATTTGCGCTGAAACGATATGCAATAGTTTTCTACTCGATATAATGTGCTGCACAACACACAGATTACAAACTGTAATCCATATTTAAAGATAACATCGGAAGGACGAATGCACTACTACTGACAAACGCGTGGAATTTACTCTTTTCCCGTTCTTGCGCGCGTTAAAAACGCGCTTGTCTGTATCGCGCGTGACTGACGAGTCCTCGTTCCGTACAAGTTATCGATTTTAAAGCCGACGATGCACTTCGCCGACACTGTCAGCGTCTAACGATTAGTCGTTCTCGCCTGGTAGCACGTGTACATGACGATTTTCGACGATGCTTTGCGATTCGTTCTCGTACTCACCCATCAGCAGTCCCAGACTTCCCGGCCCTTTTCCCGATGACGGCACAGCGGCTAAATCCTCCGGCAGGTCCCCGCTGCGTGTTTGTGACGCGTAAAAGCAGCGATAGTATACAATAAAGCAATTCGAATGACCAATCTGCGAATTCCATTCGTTCGACTACTTCTCCTCAACGGTCTGTTAGACGTTATACTTACGTGTCGCCAACATGCTCGACCACCAACTCGATCACATCGTCGCCTCGTTCTGTTATTTGAAGGACTTCTTCGAAACTTCGATCTACCAGAGACACTCCGCCCCACTCTAGCACCTGCAGAAATAAACAAATTTTTATTCGAGTCTCGTGGATTTCGTAGACGTGGTTCACAGACGAACCGGGATTTCAATCATTTCCCGTCTACGGACGAAGATATTTCACGATATAACGTCGTTTCTGCGATATCATAAACCATACGAAACGAGAAACGAGAAAGAATTATTTTTGCAAGCATTAGAACCACTGTTTACGGAAAAGTCGCTTATACGTAAGCGTCTAGCGTAAGCGTCTAGCGTAAGCGTAGTCTATTAGAAGACGCGACGATATGTCTACACCGGTCTACGAAAACTGAACATTTTGTTTCATTACTATAATGAAGAGCGACGAGCAAGATGCTTTCATCCTATATCAGTACATTCGTTTATAGCTGCAACATAAGCTACCGACAACGTTAACGCCAGTCATCATGAGGGAAACGCGTAGCAACGAAAATGATTCGCTGCTGTTTCGTGGTCAGGTGCACGTTATTTTCAATGGCCGCTGCATGGAAACGTACTTACTGTTGGCATGAGCGCGTCTAATGCGCGTCTATGAAGCAACGCTTCGTAGACGGTGAGTCTTAGATGCACGAAAGGATCATCTGTAGCTTTGACATTATTTTCTTATCTTACCTTCTTTTTGCATTTCTGTAACGACTAATCTTGTAAATTGCAAACGTATCGCTTTTAGATGGCTCAGATAATAATTCTTAAATAGTGTTCTGATCATTCTCGAGGATACTCGATGATACTCATTTTCAGTAAATCTTTTGATACTTATGAACGAGGGTGTACACCCGAGAAGTTATATATAGGAGGAGAATAAACGAACTTACTGGACGATAAGAGGCGGATAATTTGGTTCTAGGAGTAGGACATAGATTTAATCGCGAAATTATATGAAAGAAGTTTGAACCGGCCGGTTATAATCAGATCGCATCTGTTAAATCTAGAGAACTTGCGAAATTTTCTTACTGTCTTAATTGCTTCGATAAATTTTCTGTTTGAACGGGAATAAACCACAAACCTCGGTGAATTCATTATATTCGGTTCAAGTTATAATTTGCTGTAATACCTAACCGTCCATCTGACAGATAATTCTGTCGTCACTTGTATCATGTGTAAGATCCGTCCATCTGTCTCATCGACTCGTTTAGTATTAAAGAAAATATTGCACCGTGTGACTACGAAGTTTTAGGATTAGCCTCGTAAAAAGTAGAACTCTCGAGGAAATGACTTTAGTTGTTTCAAGTTTTCGATATAAGTTCGTATTAAATTTGTACAGCATACAGCACGATCGTAAAATGTTCGAGTAGCTACGTAGAAATCATCGGCCGAAGTATTTGTGACAGACGCGATTGTAACGAATAGATTTAATAAACATAGGTGAGATTATGATTCTATGAAAATTCTCTGTGCTTATTATCTTCGTTAAACTGTCGCATATATTTAATATCTTTACGATTCAAAATTAAACGATCACATATTATTGAATTAGCACGATTTCGCAAGATATAGCTTTCCAGTCAACGTTCACGATTGCGGAACGTTTGCGTTGCGCACAGCTGTCGATAACTTAATTAAAATCACAGCTGGAGAGAATGGTTGTCGATACTCGCACGCATTAACCGCTTGCAATATGTTAGCTGCTCAACAGTGGACGCAAGTTGCCAGAACATCTTTATTTTCTTCGGGATCTAAATGGCCATTAAATTTCTATGCAACAGCCTGCATCCATGACACCAATTTTTAGTCATAAAGTTTGAACGTGTGATCGAATTTCTAGAAGAGCGATGCAGCCAATGTAATTTTAAAACGAGTGAAATTTTTAGAAAATCTACTTCGCAAAGAAGATTGGACTTTTGAAATGTTATATCGTGCCAAAAATATGTACGAGAATTGATCATCGAATGATACCGAGGATGTGAATTTTCAATTGTATCGCAATGTTGCCTTGTTATATGTATATTTAATTATAGTTCTACGTAGTGTTAAAATTGTCTTAATATTACGCTTCATACTCCTATGTTCTTCCGAAAATAGAGCAGTAATCATTTCAGCAAAATGATTATAATTTTGATTGCAGCAGGCAAATGAGATAGCTCCATCTAAAATTTGTATTATCATGATAATAGATATTATGGGAAAAGGAACCAGGATTGTCATTGTACAAATGTAATTCTCCGAAGATTTCAGAAATTAACACGCTCCATCCAATTTTTCCTACCCTTCCATATAACTCCAAAAATCATTGTATTTAAAAGTTTCGAATAAATATCGAAACATCGTTTTCTGAAATAACGTGCCGCGTCATAAGAACATCCATGAATAAGAAATTCGTCAGAATAACGCTCTAAATTCGGAAAAGGAGGAGATGCTTCGACGCTACACGCGCGTTTAATCATCAACATTGAACGAATACGTTAACGTGAAAAGAAGCGTATGAGATCCTACCTTGTCACCGCGTTGTACACCAGCTTTTGCCGCTGGTCCATCTGGCACGGTCCACATCACGTATGCAAAGGTACGTCCATCAGCCACTGTTTTACCACCGATTATCCTTAGGCCAAAACCAGCGGCTGTAAAAATCAGATGAACGTGGAAGGTAGATATCGATAGAACGTGCACGGTTCTGCTACGATGCATTAAATAAATTTCGTCGAACGTGCACGAAAGAATTTCGGAAGTTATACAACAACAAAGTTCGGTAAAACAAAGTTCAGTGGGGCAACAAATGGATTGACAATTTCATAGTGCTTTCACGATACTAATGTTGATTATTCGGATAAAAATTTCATCGTATTTGATGGCTGCGCAATAATAAATAATATCCGGGGAAGTTGAGCAGGCACGCGGGAAGGCTGACCTTTATATTTGTAAATTGGTATTCATCGCGGCTGGTGAGTTCACCGACAGAGTACAAAATTTCGCAGTATATCTGAAACGCAATCTTTTGTGCGAAATTCTAAATTAAACGAGCTTTGCGGTTATAACGCGCGGCCTGTTTCACTCGTCAATCGATAACACGAAATGTCACGACAACTTTATTATTACATGACACCTACAAACGTCACCTGTTCGGTTTTCCCTTTTTTCTTCTTTTCATCGCACTGCCGCCTCGTTACGATTGTCCTGTAATCCATATTGAAAGACTACCTTCCGATTTCCGCGCGGTGCACAAGTTAATGGCGTATTGACGAGATACGTTAAAAGATCGGTATGTACACAGAGTTATTGCGAGTAGATATGAATATTGATGAGCCTGGAGAAACTGCCTCCGACTCGGTTAACACTGGTTTCCCGGTGGTTCGTATTGTACGTGATATTTAGAATCTTCGTTTGTTAAGTACAGACTAAAAAGATTTGTAAAAAGAATAGATATATCGATCGAACGTGAACAAAAATAACGTGGAGTAAAAACTTTGTTCGCTAAGTATCATTAGTATTATTTAATCTCCGCTGATGTATTTTTGCAATTAATCGAAGAAAATTACGTGTTATTAATATGCACAACGAATCGAGTTTGTTAGTCAATAAAGATATACAGTATAATAATTAAAATGTCGTATCTTTTATTGAGAAATGGTAATTCATTAGGGTATAGATGGAAATGTAGACAAATCGTCGAATCCAATAATTGCGAGGATACGAGTGCTTCTGTGGCTCACTGTAAATGTATCCTCTAGATTTCGTGGTTTATTAATTTTTGATCGAGATATTAAGATATATATTAATTATCACACATTTCCTCTTTCCCGTTGAACCACGGAACAATTTTATACCTAAAGAGCGATTTGAGTGATTGAAAATAGAAGTAACAGAGAACGTTGAAGTGTTGAAGTTAAATCGATATCAGCTTAATTCTCTACAAAAGATAAATGGTATTTTTTGGCGTAAAAAAAAAGAAGAAGAATGGTCGAACGTGATAGTTAACGATCCAATTAAAAAATGCTCCAGAACATAACCTATGCAGGTAAAAAAAAGTCTCACACTTTTGACCATTTTTATAAAACTTTCTAATTGCTACGTGAATCGATGTTTATTAACTTCAACAGTATAATTTCCGTCTACCATCGAATGTTTAACATTGATCGATAGTTTCAAAGAGCGCAAAAATTATCTCGCTTGTAATCTAACAAAATTGGAATCCGTCGTTGAGCTCTACAATCAAAGTAAAGCAACGATTGAATTTCTGTTATCGTACGTCAATTGCCATTAATTTTCATGCAAATACAAACTCAGAAAGTCAAACTCGGAAACGTTAATTTTATCTAAGCAAAGGAGATTACACAGTTATAGACGAGCGAAAGCAAACGACAAACATGGATATTACTCTTGATAGATGTTCGAGTAACGAAGTAAGCGCGTGATTAACACCGAATTAATTTAATACGACGACTACCAGGACGATTAATGAACCACGTTAGATACGCGGCATAACGTATATAGCAACAGGTTTTAGGGGATTTTAGCGCGATATAGCAATTGCTAGATTAACGAGTCCGTAAGTCATACGAACGAAAGAGCCAGGCTAATCAGAGTCGTTAATCGCTGAGTTCCTCGCGGAAATTTCACTTCGAATCGTCTCTCCTCGTTCCATCTTCCACTCTAACGAATTCTTCGCTTTTTCTTCCGATGAAAGCTAAGGTGGAACACAGCGTTCATAATCCTGGAATGGATAAATCGAAAAAGAGAAAAAGGAGCGGTCGAAAATTGAACGAAGTAGAATGTCGGAGGATGAGAAGTTCGTTGCTCGTATGAAGAGAATCAGGCAGAGTTTTGATGGGCGTCGGCGCGGGAACGCCAATCAAGGGCCGTCATTCAGGCTTAATTAACAGGCTGGGAACAGCGGACCTGCGATAAGGTCTGCAGCCGCAGGCTTGCTCTGGTAATGACGTTGCAGCGCAATTATCTGATCGGTTGGCCGTTTCTCCGCGGAATTTTCGATAAATACTTCGCCAGCCGGAGTCCATCTTGTTAACGTTCGTCCACGGAACGAACGTTGGGCCCAACGGTCGTGAAAATTTGCCTCGCAGATTCGCGGCAAATCGAATTTCCCGTCGCCCTTTCTCCGAAGCGATCGGATTAATTCGCCGAACAGAGCCGGCTCGCTCGCGAAAGTGCACAGATAACACGCCAGCATAATACAGCGAAAAGACGCTTCCAATTACGCATTCTCGATCCTCTGGACGTTTATAAATCTTTATAAGGTTGATTTAAAACACGCGAAACGGACAGGATTTAATGCACGAAGACTGAACTGGGTTAGATATAAATGTTTGATGGATGAGGATGAGAGATATTGATACAGGAAGAAGATGAATAGGTTCGTTTTTCAAACTTTTTTACTGTATCATTTCGTGAACTGAATTAATTAAAACTCTCGAGGATACTGTGAATGAGATTTCTCTGTATGATTAGAATGAATGTTACGTAATAGGTTTTATATCGATATTTCTTTTCGTTTCTTTTTTTTTTTTTTCTACAAGCAACACTCTCTTTGTTACTATCTATATTCTTATTCCTGAATAAATATGAACAGAATATAATAATATGCTGAAGAGGATGATATTTATAAACTTTTCTCATTTAAAAGATACGAATACACGCAATTTGCATGATCAATTCTTATTCCAGTTTGCAGAACTTGTCCTTCTTCCACTTTTATAGATTTTAATTAGCTAGAAGTTTTCTGACGATATTATTTATAATTGGCTGCGAATGTTTACCTTTCTGTGATATAATAGAATGTTTAACCAGTTTTATGGTAATTTGACTGTTTATTTAACAGTTTTACCATCTCTTTCATTCGCAAGGATATCCATATGTGAGGGAAGCTGTTCAAATATAATATAATAGAGATACTTTCACAATAGCGAGATCGTAAAATCAGTGGAACGTTAATGTAAACGTGTTTCGTATATGTCGACAGAAATGTAAGTGGATAAAAATTTGTAACTATGACTAAAAAAGTACGTGCAAATAGATATTTAACATCTGGTCGGTATACTGTATGCAATATAAGGAAACGAATATTCACGCATAGATCACAATTGTATTATATTAATCGATACATGAAGTGTTTCGATGCTAAAAGGTGCATTTCGAAAAAAAAATTTCTCTACACTTAAGTCAAATATCCTTTATACCTAGTGAAGATCAATTACAGTATTTATTTCAAAATTTGATATTGAAGTATTGTCAAGTATAGTTAAAGAAGTTATTTTTAATTCCACTCTTTTCAAGCTTATTTTTGTACAAAATACTGTTTATCCACATGTTTGTCCAATGTACTTTATCAATTACTCGTATATTTACTATAATTCGTACGTTTATTTCATTTCAATCTAATAGTGCAAATTAATATATCATAAAAATATAAACAAAGTACTATAAATTCAATTCTAATATAGATACTTCATGTATAAAATATTACATTGTCTACCTTCTGTGAATGCGTTTCGAACACTTGATGTAGCATAAAAGTTCAAACGATTGTACAAGTACCAGGTTTATGAAGTTATATAATGACTTTAAAACGACTTAAAAAATAGTTCAACTCCTTTATGACCCTGTTATTCCTTTGTGCTCTTTATAAATGTCCTCTAAAAAATGACGCACAAGCGACTCAATCTAAAGTTATTACAGAAATCTGCATGTATAGTTCCTCCCATACAAAGCGTGTTTGAAACTGAAGTCTAAAGCAAGTCAATTTATCACCATTACAGCTTTCTTTCGTTTTCCAGCTACGGCCACCACGCTATGTCCTATTTTATATGCCCTATAGCGTTTTTGTGAATTTAAAATATTCATGAGGTTTGTCACCTAATTCTAATTATGGCCATCGTTTCGAATAGCCAACTATATGTATAAGAAGGAAAAATAAGATCGATTATTAAAATTGAAATTCTCCGGTAAACAGAATTAAACTAATACCGAAAGTTAATTTTCCTCGTGCTAGCACCATCGATGCTGGTAGAGAAATCTTGAGTTATTCCTGTTCGCCATTAAGCAAATTTTTTCTTGTTATTTCATAGAAAGATGATAAAGTTTTCATAATGAAAGTCTTCGAGAAAGTATTCTGATAAATCAAGAAAATATTTAATATATCTCAAATGAATGTTTTAATACAACAAGTAGCTTTCGTAATTTGCACTATGTAGACAATTGATTTGAAATGCTTTTAAAAGAATGTCACGCCATCGTGTGTTTGATGCAATGTAACTTGATTTCTCTGCCATTGTGTTTCTAAAGAACAAAGAATAAAATAACTGGTTGCGTTTAAATTCACGAGTTGAGAAGAGAAACTTCAATTTTATCGTTTACGATTGAATTTCAGTCGAGCCAAACGTATGGAAATTAGAGAAGATCGTTGAAGATCGATGAGACGGAAAACTACTATGCTACTAAACTCATGCCGCGTATAGTTTCAGTTTCAGAGAAAAATTGTTTATGTTAAAGAGGCAATTACTCAAAAAATGAAAGTACTCTTCTAAAGGACTATAAAAGTAGTAATATTGGTGACTATCAAATCCAAAGGGAGTAATACATTTTTATATTCCACTTTCCGTGAGACGTAGCTGGAAATAGGGAAATTCTG
Source organism: Bombus impatiens (assembly GCF_000188095.3). Lineage (NCBI taxonomy): Eukaryota > Metazoa > Arthropoda > Insecta > Hymenoptera > Apidae > Bombus > Bombus impatiens. The sequence goes on along the minus strand of NT_177158.1, from coordinate 217,551 downwards.
TTCGTTATAACAGCTTCTCTTCAAGCTTGAAATTTCCACGATATTCACATTTGTTGTAAATCATAAATAAATATAATAGAACTACTGAAAACAAGGACCAGAGTAAACAAAGGACAAAGGAGGGAATTTCTCAATGCCTGAATAAATCATTCCCGTACAATGCGAAATTTTATTAACTTGTTGTGTAGCATTCGTGCAGGAGCTCGTTTGACAAACAATGACGAATAAGAGTCGCAGCGGGCTCGTTTGAAAAGGATCGTGATTCCGTGCTAAACAGCGCAAGGCGCGAATAAAAAAAAATATTTGCATGAAAGGAAGTCGTCATTGAATAGATTCGCTGAAATGAACGAGGAATTCAAGAGAAGCGAGAAAATTGAATTTCAAAGCAACAACAGGCTGCCTCGAAAGAAATTATGGCTGTTTGGTTCGAACGCTCCGAACATCGTTCAAAACCTATTTATTTACATAGACACTTAAAGAAAATTGGAACGAGAGAAAAAGAGCGGCTGGAGATGAAAGGAATAGGAAGAAAGGAAGCCGTTTAAAATCACGCTGTACGAAAATTCAACGGAGTCGACTTTTTCTCAAATATAATTTCACCTGTAACGATAATTTGATCCAACGTTGATGGAAGGTTAATTATAAAAATAAAGATTGGCAACCTAATCTCTGTTGCCAGCAGCAGCCTTTCAACTTTTAAATAACACTGCAAATACATGTAATGCGCGTATTTTTACTGTTAGACGACATTAACAGTTTTAATTGCTTTGTCATTTTTTTTTTTTTTTAATTTTTTACTCTCGTTATTATCTCAAAATCGTAATTATGTAACCTGGTACAATGTATATGATGGGATAAGTTTGAAGCCTATAGGATATGTACGGTCTTGAGTGTTAAAGACTCTTGCATAACCATAAATATTCCACTGCGAAATTAATGAAAGAGATAAAAACAGGTTATTTATATTAGATACAAATCTTTTAGGGTTACTAGTATCTACTATAATTTTATATTTTACTATCCATATCCGAGAGCAATGCAAAATTTCTATTTATGAATAGATGTACTCTTAAAGTGGTGTACTTGATAACATTTCGTGTCTTGCACTCTGAAGGCTCGTACGAAATCGTCCTTAACCATACCATATAAATGTAAAATGTATAAGACAGAGAAGAATGGCTATACGCAAAGGGAAATGAACCGCACATTTAGACATTATCTCTACGTATATAGCGTGAAATGGACTTCTGTGTAGAACCGTGTATAAAGTATTTACGCAGAATATGTCAAAAATGTGCGTGTGTACGATAAGACGTTGGAAATAAAAAATTTAATTAATTTTATACAGCAACGATAAAAGATAATATACAATGAAACACTGGTACTCTGTGAAGTCGTCTTAAGACGAAACTTATCTCCATTCACTGCTACATCATTAAATCAAACAAAACTATTCAACTTCGAACTTTAAACTTGGAACTTCAACAACGTCTAAAGGTCTCCGACAAATAGCTGATTTAATTAAACAGCACGCGTATATATTTCAAAGTAGCGCGCTAGTTGTTTAATTATTCCAATTATTATTTATCTTGTTCGTGATACTTTTCTTCATTTTGAAAGATTCTGTAAAATGCCATTACCGCTTTCTATTCGATTGTAAAATGTTCAGTACATGATGTATACTTCGCAGATTTACGACTTCCATGTATCATTATCCAACAAACGATTATCGTATCGGAAAAATTAAACAACGTTTTGCACGAATTGTGGTCAAGATAAATACTTCGTACATTCGATTTAACAACGCTTCCTCTTCCCCCATCTTTGGCTAATAAATTTGCTCGAAATTTATGAGAAAGGCAAGCAAAATCAACCAGTTGATGAGTAACATTTTTACCAATACCATGGATGAAACTACAGAGGTATGAAACTGGAAATAATTGTTAGTATCTATGGTATCGCCGTTAACGCGAGTAAATTCGTTGCAATAGACTCATGCATGCATCATTGGTTTCATTGAAACGAATTCTAATATCCGCGGACACAATCGACCATTTTAATGCGTTCGTACGATATCTTTTTATTGAATTACTCGCGTATGGGTTTTATACTATTCACGAGACTCGCCTATGATTAAATATTAGATACGGAAATTAATTTTAATTTGTTCGTGTACTATTGAGGTCGTCGTTCGTTTTTTCGTACTTGATTTTCCCGAACTTGATGCCCTAATCAATTTACTGCCCTGCTGTAAAGGAGTGTAAAGCGAGCAAACGTATCTGGCAACTCGACGAATAATTAAATATGACGCGTACACCGGCTAGACCCATGTCACTGTTCTCATTACTTTCGCTCTATACCAACTTTTATGACCGCGTTTTATCTCGTTTACCCAGCTGGTTAACTGCGTTCTGTATCCCTGAATATCTACACGCACATTAAACGTTCGATTGGATTCGAATAGTGACTCGATATTCGACAGTAAAAATAGGAAAATATCGTGTACGCTGAACATGCTTTTACGCCCCCGCTTCTGGGTATTACAACGTCTATCTATCTTGTATATAACGAAACGAAAAATCGATTAGTATTATAGTTAAATGACGGATAATACGGAAAAGAGAAAAAAATTCAGAATATGTAAAAAAGAAAATCAATTCGTGCTAAATTATCGTGTACTCACTCCTGTGCCCTTTGTCTAAAGTCGGATCTCTTCTTAGTTTTATCCTTCTCTTTGCATTCACCCATGGCGCTGTAATGAACAATAAAATAAAGTGTGGACATTTATTTTTCGATTCCAATTTAAGAAAACGATTTATTCAGTTTACAGAAATAGAATAAATGGTAGAAGATCAGTGGTTTTTAAAAAAGAAAATCTGCTTTCTCGCAACGAGACAAGCGATCTTGAAAAGTATAAAGAAAAAGGTGTTTCTGTTAATACCGACGGTCAATTGGTAACAAAAGAGGAATCTTTGACGCGTCGAAGAAGATTACGTTAGTTTTCCTTTTTATAATGCAGACGCGTGACTTCCACTCGATGTAGCGTGAAAGCGATTTCGTTTATACTGTACCCCGAATTCTAGTACCGATCGATGCTCATTCTTGCAGAAAGTGCGGCTTGATGTCTCTTAGTATTTTTTACTAGTGCTGGATATTTTCGTGAAGGGCAGCGAAACGAAACTGAACATCAATTGACAAAATGTTTCCCCCGCGTCGTCACGAAAAGATTGACAATCCAAGTTCAAGAAACAAATTGAATGAGAATCGTCATTAAGAAAATTGAAAATCATTTCATTACCGAAGCAATTTCATTCTTTAAACAATTTTCTTATGTGCTGTATCATTCCGTTTGTTTCGTGCTTATGTTGTATACCTCCTTCAAGCGAACTTTATGGAATTTTTGTAAAGCTTATTATTTGTTGAACTGTCTGGAAATATCTAGCAGGCTAGACACTTCTATTTTCGGCCGAAATTGAAATTTTCTAGAAACTATCGTAGAAAAGCTTCTCATATCCGTTTTATGACGACCTTCGCAGGAATCTGTAAACTGATAAAATTTCATATCCCGCTAGATCCGTTAGAAATTGCATCGAAAAATCGGGTTTATCTTTTGAGATAATCTTCACCTTGCTTTATGTTCAGCCCATCTTTTTTTATTTTCCTATTTGGACAACTATATCCCGACGGATATACAGGTACTTTCATTCTTTTGAAAAATGTCCAAAGCAGGTGCTACATTCGAAGAGACTTTAAAGGAGAAGAAGATTCTCCATATCTTGTTTTATTTGATTCTAAACTTTCCTGCAATATACTTAGCGTAGAGAATAACAGGTGCTATCCTTCAAATCTGCATATAGCAAGGTACACGGGGTATATTTGCATTCAGACAAAAATATTATCGTATGAATATTAGCATATGGATTTTGCGATATCGTTGTAAATACTTTCCAGTATCGCTACATCTTTTCTCGTACCTTTCCGCTAAAAATAACTTTTGCTTTTAATTTCGAGCTTTTTATAACTCGATGAGAAACTTCGTTTCTTATTTTAAATATATTTTGAATACATAGAAAAATTAGGAATATCGTATATTTTAACATACGCCGCATAAGATGAAACTCGACGTTTAATTAATTTTTCAAGTCAGATATGTAGGAGAATTTTTCAATTGAACAAAATCCTACGGCTTGAAATAACCAGCTCTGAAAACTGTCCCCCGATGGAAATTGCAAATTTCTGCGTTAAAGTAATTTATGAAATTTCCTTTCTCCTTCTAATAAGAGGAAAAGGTATTAAAAATAACCTATTTCATCTCGAGCACGATGGAAAAAGCGACGAATGATTACGTAAAACCGCTACTAGAAACGTCTTGTCACAAGCTTTTTTATCAGAATTTTCTCTGATCATTACCATTTACTGAGTTTTTTACGCTTCATTGCCTTAATATTTTTATGCGCAACTTTTTTCACTTTTCCCCTGCGGATTCATTATATATATATTACTATCAAACAATTTTTGTAAATGTCGCTTCCAACGTTCACAAAGCTGTTTCCTATTATAACGAACGAGCTTGGAAGGATATTCCGCTTTTTACTAGAAAAGCACGGTTCCAGATTATCCACCAAATTAAATTCCCCATTCCGAATTAAAGGAATTTAATTACCAGCCGGGGAGAAAGCCTCCTATTTAGAACATAATACACCGGCGAATTTGTTTGGATCTGCCTATCAGTGTCTTATATGTTTAGTTTTGAAAAATCTGCTAATGTCAACTGTTCTTCGTTATTCCTTTCATCGCTAATTCATTTACTTTCTATATTCGTTGATTTTTTTAGTCCAACGAGCACGGTCTTTTAATAACTTTGCGTTAAAAATCCACTACCTTTTTTTCTCTCTTCGAAATCTAACGTAAATAAAAATTTGAATCTCATTAGAGAAGTGCCCTCAAGAATTTAAGAATAATTTCGTCTCTGTTGGACTTGAGAAAATAAAATAACAACGTGAAATAAAGGAGACGAAAGAACGGAAAAAGATACAAAGTAAAATAATCCAGGGGAAGAAGAGAAAAAAAACAATAATTAAAATAATAAAATTGAAATTACATTCAGCAAGAAAAAGAAGAGAGAAATACCTTGCAAGAACGAGGTTCGTTGGATAATTAACGAGAAAAGTTACAAATCTCGAAAGCATCCCGTACGAAATACACGTACCACACCGAGAAGAGGATATAAATAAAGAGAAATTTTCTCGCGTTATTCGTTTTCCTAATTGGATCAGCGTAAATGGCGCTTTCGTTCCATAAGCAACTGCAATGACCTAAATTCGACATTTAAACATTCGACTGCATCTCGGGTCCATTTAATCTCCGTATCACCCTTTTACTTAACGATCTCCGATAACGTCGGTATTAGTGGAACATTATATCTCTGATTTTAGTTGCGTCAAACATCCTACGTAGCAAGACTTTTGCTCGAGGATCCGTGAGAGATCCTCGAAGTACCAAGATAACCGTCGAAGTTATTGTTAGCAGATAACGCGCCTCGGGCGCGAAGGAAGCAATGAAAATCTCGCAACGCGCTAATATCAAATAACATTGGAAGGATACTTTAATGAAAGATTCTACTACGAGATACTTACTCATGTCATTGTCCGCGTGATGAATAACGATCTTGATACTTTCTCCATCCACCAGGCTTCCTTGTCGAGCAAGCTCACGATCTTCGGCTGCGACTCTATTCACTGCCGACGGAGGTACTTTGGCAGCTCCTGAAGAACCCGAAGATGCCAATCCCTTTATCGCGTTTATATCCGGTCTGAAATCAAAACGTCACCAGTTGATTTTATATCGGAATACGGGAACATCGATGAGAAGTAAGAACGATGGAAAGGAGAATGTAGGAGTAAAAAAGGAATATTGGAATATCGAAGCTTAACTGTAACGAATCGTGTACATCTACACAAAAGTTTTAATGGTTTATACGAAGAGAAGACACATTTTGATTTATTTAATTCTTTGTTAAAATAAAAAGAACAAAACACTTTGGTTTATTCTATTAATTGAAAATGATACTTGATACTTGAAAAATATATTTGACGTGGGCCATGTAGTTGTTTGTGCGTTTATGAAAGATTTGAATTTACGAGAACTCGAATATACATAATATGCAAAAATATATAAAACATCCAAAGTAAGGTACTTGTTGTAACATTTCAAGGATGAGGCGATTCTCTATTTACGTTCCATTTCTTTAATCCTATTTATAAAAACTGAAATTTCCATAAAAATTTGCCATCTATCGATAATTCATTTTTATGTGAAGCGAAAACCGTACTACATACGAACGATATATTTTTTCGTATAACCTTCGCGTCGAGTCCTAACAGTTTAAAAATCATACGATGAAAACGTTGGATGAAATATTTCACAACGATAATTTCATCATGAAAAATATAAAGAATAACTTACTACACGCGGATACATGTTTAGAATATTGCGACTGTACGATGCAAAAGTAGATCTCATTATTCGTTCGTTAAATCATAATGTTTTGCGGGATTACAGTTTTGCTAAAATTCCCTAATTCCGTCACATTATTAGTGGAATCAGAACACAATGCAGAAACTTGCTAAATTCAGTTTCCAGGTTGTCTATTTCGTTTCGCTTCGGTATCGATAATTAATCGTGCGTAGCATGAATCGATTAATTTGTGCAAATTGAAATGATTCGAAATTACGAGAACAATCGTGATTTGAGACAGTGCACCGGTTTCGCTGTCTCTTTGAAGTGAATTTAATTGCGTTTATCTGTTAGTACGTGTTTCGTTCGTGTTTCCTGCGAAGAAAAATTGATTCCAAAATGGAAAGACAAAAATCTCAACCAGCACTCATTTAGAGAAAGAATAAATTTCTCTGTTCCTCCTTCTCTTAACAATATCGTTAATGCTTTCGAATTCTGTAACAGAATTAATTACGAAATAATAGAAGTAAATTCTATAACGTTGAAATAGAGTGCGCAAGTTTATATATACTATATCAACCTATTAACTAATTCAGGTTTCCACAAAATAACGATCAAACGTTCTGACCAGCTGAATCGAATGAAACCTGAGCCAACACCGTTTCAACTAGTCGAAATACAGCAACAAATTCTATTCGCTGGTATTTCGTGTACCAAAACTCAGTAATTACAATCGAATCCTCTTACAACGCTGCTTCGCTTAGAGACATTTGAATTAGCAGAGAAAAACATACCGATTGGAGATTGAGGGCGGAGGGCACTTATATTCGTCATCTCCGTCTTTCTTTCTCCATTTCCACGCGAAATCCTAATTAATCTGCTTCTCGAGCGAAGCAACTAAAACGACCAGAATACTTTAGGACGCTTTCGCCACGGTCGGGAAGATCGAGTGGCTTAAGTAGGTTCATGCTCGAAAACCGCTGAATTAAGTGAAACACGGCATTCCGCGTGGCTTCTGCTCGACTTGCTCGTGATTTGAACAATCGGTACGACCGATTTGAATACATCCACGGGGAAAAAAGCCCGGGATGGTGATTAAGCGTCGTTGAAAAAAGAAAAGAAAAAGAGAAAAAGAGAAGAAAAAAGGAAAGTAAAAGTTGCGAGTTGCTGGATATACCGTCGTGAATTATCGTGGATCTTCCGGCATAATCACGCGAACTTTTCCAATAACCGAGAATTCAGTGGAAAAAACGCAGTGAAATATTTTTCACAGCAGTTTTAATCGTTTCTGAAAACTTTGCCGGTCGGAACGGTCTGATATCTGGCCGTTGAAGCTCAAACTGTTTCTTTTTAAAGAACCATCGGTCAGTGATTTTAATCCCTGGTTCGGTTGCGATTGGCTGACCTTTACTTAACTCTTTGCCAGACCACCTTAATGGCTCTGCGCAACATTGCATCACGACCTTGATATTGGATTCGAGATATCACAGTGTGCTACAAGCAGTTCTCTAAGAGCCTGGAGAGTTTCAAACATATGGAAATTGACCTTTTAAGTCAAATTTGCTACACGTGTGGATTTTCTAATTACGGTCAACTGATATCGTCAATATTGTCACGAATTTACAAAAATTGTTGATTTTATCGTAGTTGTAAAATGTAAATTAATAATTATTTGAATGATCCCAATGTTCTCGTATCTTCTTAGCTTTTTACAAAATTCTAGAGGAATTTTAATGGGGTTATTAGTTTTGTTCATTACATTTTATTATTTTCTTTATTGTCTTCGTTTATTGCACTGAATATATCATAGACTTATGTGGATTATGAGAAAATATATATTGTGCAACAAATGTTAATTCTAAGAATTAGAAATTTTAATTGGTAGCTTCTTTTGCTTTTGATAACTGGTGAATTCATCGTGTCCCGTGTAATTCGTATGTTCTTTCCATTCGATCCATCGTTCGGATACACTTGTGAATCGTAAAATAGAACATTGTCGTTTATTTGAAGAAATAAAAACTATATTCTGATCCGCGGATAAAAATCGAGACAAAATCGGTGATTGAAGCATTACGCGCATACATACAGAACCGTGTCGGAACGATTAGAAATACAAAAACGGAGGTAAAATACCGTCGATGTTTCATGTCTTTTGTTCTTTCCCTATCCCTCTCTTCTTTCCCCTTCGTCGACGAAGCTTTTTGTTACTTGCGCAAGTATTAAATGCGTTTTTACAAAAAGATTGTTAATTGCAGCGATATATCAAGTTCGATCCAAACAATATCTCTTGATATTCTACGTTATATTTACAATTACACGCATATGGATCAGTATCGAATACCATGAAAGTTGATAATTTTCAGTGTAATTATGTCCAGCAAATGGATAGGTAATTCTGATTTTGAAATCGTCGAAGACAAAACGTGTGTTTCCCTCTGAATGTCACAGTGCAAACACGGAACACCGTCTAATCTACTTTCAAGATCGTATTAACTTGCCGAAAACGAAGGAATATCTTCGTCTTCGAGGAGAATGCAATTGCCGGCGTAATTCGTAAGTACGCAAACCTAATGAAAATCGAGAAACAGCCTCGTCCCGGATATTAATAACAAGCCAGTTGGCGGGGACACGGCTGAGAATTCAGGGAAATTCGGATGGATGCGCGGAACTACGATTACCCGTGTACAGGAGAAACGAGGCTGCAGCCGAAGCAGGACGTGTTCGCGGGAGATTGCATAAGTGTGGCATTAATTATTTCTGTAGTGGCGGGAACGTGGTGTTTGCGATCTACTCGACTTTTTGCTGCTTCCGCGCCCAGCCCTGCACTTACGAGGGTAGAAAAGGGCGGAAATGCCGGCAATTTCCTACTCACGGACGGGATCTCCGGGAATTACACCGCTTTTTAACGCTTTAATCGTCCAACGTCTTGCCTTGCTTCTTATTTTCCTCTCGGAAAAACAATTACGAGGTACGGGTTTGTACAGCGTCTTCAGGCGCAACGTGTACTCTACTGCTGATTCTAAAATGGAATATAAACTGCGGACGAAGAGGAAATTTGTACAGTAGAACCTCGATTATCCGAATCTCCGTTATCCGAATTCTCTATTATCCGAATCCTCTGTAATCCGTAGGTTTCATTATCCGAGCACGTTTCGCATGTAGAAAGTTCAATCCTCTAGAAGAATTTTTGCTAACTGCCAGGGAAAGAGAGATACAATTTCACAAGCAATTAAAAGTATCGCTGTTATATAGTGGCATCTGCTTGGGTGGCCGTTAAAAAGAGTATGGAAAAAACCAGCGAACTACATCGAAGAGACACCACGCAGGAGGAAATTAAAAGTATTATTACAAGTGTAGGAGAAACTCTTTCTGGATTGTTACAGAAACGCTCTTTCTACGATATCAGAATTCGCGATAACGCCGATATGATTGAATGACTTCAAGGTGCTGTATTGTTCTTCAATTGATCGTGACGTTGACTAATGTTATGTGTGCTTCGAATAACGGATTGGTACATGAATATAATGCGGTAATGATGACATCCTTCAACATTTCGAAGTATTTCGAGACTTTGGAAATAGGGTCAAGATGGTAAGAGGCACGAAAAGAATGTAATCTTATCGAATTAAATCTTCTCAAAATGTTGTGTAATTCAGCAGCTAAAGAGATTCGGAATTCATAACTCCTTAGCATATTTTATTTCATTATTTATGTTTTTTTTTTAATACGTACATGGAGATGAATATGAGAGGAGCAACTGTTATTCGAAAATTCTCTTATCTTGAAATTAATTCGGATAATTGTAATACCATTGTAATACCAAGGTTTTTCAGAAGCAGTTACACGTATCCTTTGGTATAATATAAATTATTAATAAAGATAAACGAATTCAAGTTTAATCCTCGAATTGCAAGTCATTACGATATAAGAAATTTTCTCCATCTTGTGTCTTCGCTCTTTAAGAACATAATTTGCTATTCTTTACTGGTTTCGGGAAAAAACAAGATTACAAACTTTAGATTTGTTCTCGGAATCTTCTCTGTTTTCGAATGAAACAGGAAAAAACGAAATGCCTTTCGACAAAGACATTTCAGATCCGTACCATTCAAAGTATCTTTCTGGAACATGTCCTTTCGGATAGCTTTTTCCTTAGAATCTTCCAACATCCTGATATGTAGAACGAAGAACTTTATACGTTAAAATCTCTAAATCCGCAAGTATCAACTCTAAATATTTTGTAAAGATACACAAGACATCTGTATTACGAAGATATGAAAACATATAAATACGAATATCTAAAGGAGCCAATAAAGAAACAGGAATAGTTCGGGAATATCATAAAGACATATGTCTAACATAAATTTGAAATGTGCATCGAATACGAACGGTCGATAAGCCGTATAAAAATGAAACGTATTTTTCCATGTTGTTCGATAGAAGATACGAGAATTTGACGAACCACAAGGAAATTCTACCGTACCTTTTAAACGTCCAACATATAATAACATGGATAACGATAAATGCACGATGTTCATCGAGAATTAATAAATTCAAACTATTCAAAGTATATTCATAAAATGTTATTCGATTCAAAGTAAAATTCAGTTCTCTCTGAGCTGCTATTCCTTGAAAGTAGGTCTCTTATCTTCTTTCTTCAAAGAGAAAATATTTCGTTTGTAGGGAGGAAGTCTCCGAGGACTTAGAAAAGGAGCTGAACCTGAACACTGAACACATAGACCGCACGACGCGAAAGTTTCTGTTTCGCCATACACAAACAGAAAGATGGGCAGAAGTAACTACATTACGGGCATTTTGTAATACAGTATCTGTTGTTACGTGTATTTGAACAGAGACGAATACAAGAAATTTCGAGAAACAGATTAATAAAAATGACATGGAATTAGGAACGTTCTCGTGTCTATCCTGAAACACAAAGAAATTTTCATTGCGTGTATTCTCATAAGGCAAATGAATCGAGAACAATCTTTCAGAAATAATTAAAATCGAAAGAAATATCAATTGAAATTCAGTTTTCACATATTCTACGCTTATGTACGTACGTATGTAGATCTTCTCGAAAGGTTATATATAATGCTCATTTTTTAAATATTTCAATTATGTTACTGATAAAAATTAAATGGCGATAAATGGCACGTTGATGATGAGATAGATTGCAAAGGATTTTTGCAAAGAAAACGATAGCAGTTGGAGAAAAGAAGGACAAAAAGGAAAGAAAAAGAATGTCTACTTTTAGAGATTTTTCGATATATAAATTTTTTAGATCAAATATATAAATATATAGGTCTTTCTGCGTGACTAGTTAAGACTGTAATACCATAGTTAAGACTATAGAGTATAAACAATTGCTTTTCATAAACAATTCATTTAATCCTGTTCCTTTTCCGGTGAATTGAATTATTTAAAACTGATTTTGCGACCTTCCTTATTTTTCTCCTTACTCCTCAAGCACGAAGTTTTTCTATCGCTATTTTTTTCAATATACCGAACTATTAAAAAAATAAAAGAGAAGTAATCGCGACATAGTAAATCGCACATTAATGGCGGTAATCCATGAAGCGATTGATAACGAAACCCGATAAAACCAAAAGCATTGATGTACATAGATAATGATAATTAATTAGTCGGCGGAGTATATAAAGCGAATCTGAAATGTTGGCCAGGCAAGTCGTGTGTACGGTAACCCAGAGTTTGGATATTTAAAGCGTTTTTCTCTCCCAAACGCAAAATGAAAGGTAAGCGAGTTACTTTAGTGGATACCTACGAATAATTTATTCGGTGAAATGCCAATGAGAATTAGAAACTGGAATTTGAGTTATTTACGCGAAATTAAATCTGAAATAAATAGAATCTTGATCATCGCTTTCTTTTCATATCGTATATATTCCGCGCTATACTAAAACGAGTACGTGGCACAATCGAATCGTGAAATCTCCGTTATCTGAACTAATAGGAAGATAAAATTCCTCCATCATTCTGCTCGATTATTCCAATTTTTATGAAATTCAAAATCTTAGCCGAAATATTGCTTCGAAAGTGGATTGAACCTCGTAGAGAAATGATTCTGACAGACCTGTTCTTGTCCTTTTTAGCCCTGGTTTTCCTTGTTCTTGTGGCTTTCCTGATTTACGTAAACTGTAAGAGTCAACAGAGTCTAGACGCTTATGCACAAGATTGTGAACTTATAACCGAGAACCAGCCGATGATTGCTCATAGATGCAATTGCAGCAGTTTTATCATTTGTACGGTGAATCCGCCAGTTCTCATGTCGTGTCCAGCCGGCCTGCACTTCAATCAAAAGATACAAGTTTGCGATTACAAATTGAGCGCGAAATGCGTTCCCAAAACAGGATGTCCACCTTCGTAACTATCAACCTGCTAGTTTTACGAATTCTATTTATTCCATTTGTCTCTGTATAGAAATATCTTTCGTAGTCATTGAACTGTTCATTTGGAGTTTCGAGAACTGTAATTATAAACGCTGATCCACCTTTTTCAAACTCTGTATTACATGTCTAAAATACGAAGTACACATGTAAATACGTAAAAACAGACAATCTTATTTTATATTTGCCTTTCATTCATTGGCCAATATGGAAACGATGCGATGATCGAAAAACGATAACATGAAATATTTAAAAAAACACTTGTGAGGAGATTAAACTTTATTTGCAGCAGCTGGCATTAACATTCAAACATTGTACCTCCCAAGATATTTCTATTACATATGTATTTTTTACGATAGCATTCGTCGCTTCATTATCTTCTGATTCACTGGAACGAATATTCATACTTCGTATATATTATATTTCGTTTGTATAGTGCACGTAATTTTTCAACTAACGAACGTGAAATTCAATATGCTGAAATTTTTGTATAAAAAGCAATATACTCTTTAACGAAATATTATAATGTTGCGTATAACGAATATCTATGTTGTACTGTATTTATTATCAAGTATAATCAATATATTGTCAAGCGCATACTTTCTAAAATATAACAACATTTCAAAGTATCTAGATAGTTTTATTCAGGATAGAGGATATTTTACAAACTTTATAACGCTTGAAATTAATCTATCGATAATCCTCGGCATAAATTAGAAATTCGAAACTCGTTTCCAACAGTTAGAATAGCTGAAGGATAGCCCGCTATTATCCCCAAATTTATTCCCTATAAAATTATTCCAGGGAAGCCACTTAATTTGTGCAGGGAAGCATTATTAAATAGATAATATAATACTCACAGTTGAGAGCCTCTTCGTCTAGTGCGACGTTCCTCGTCAGGGCCTAAAACAGACGGAGGCACCACCTTTGGCGAAACCACTGCCACAGGAGATGCTTCCAAGTTCATCATACTCTCATCTTCAGCTCCGACTTCATAGGGCATCACCGGCTTCACTGCTCGAAACGATGATCTACGAGCGGTCGGTCTTTCCTCTGGTTTCCTGCCACCTGGGAGAAAGAAATTTTCATTCGTACGACCGCCTTTATATGTTCATTTAATAACAGCAGTATTATTCTACGGATATATTAAAGTTATCAGAGTTAAGTTACAGCGACGGCGAATAAGAATTCAGATAAAATTTAATATTATAATATTTCCGAGATGGAATTAAATTCCCTAAATGCCTTAAATACCCTAAGATTAAGTAACCTAATTCAAATGTAATCCAAACTGTCGTGGTCTCTTATGGCCCAAAGGTATTACTCAAGGGTTAATCCCTCGTGTTTAGTATGTCAGAAACAACTTTCGAGTTATTAATAATTTAAAACACTTTTTTCTATGCATCGCTCATCGTCCAAACCGGTTTGGTATTTTATTGCAAGAAAAGCTCCTGTTTTTAATAATGAACAAATTTTAAGTTACTTTTACCTATAGTTAATTATGAACAATTTATTCGTTCGGTTTGTTTAATTAATTCAGAAAATTCTGCAACTATGCCCCATGGATATAGCCGTGTAATCATACTGTTGACTTTTAACCGCTATGATGGATCAAGCATCTTCATTACGTAAAAAGAAAGGAATAAGTTCAAGGATGAGAAAATTATAGAGGTATTTTTAGCAACTTTATATCCTGACACGCATACTGTCGTTCAAGGATCGAATGAATAATTTTCGCAATTACGATCGAATCTCCTTAACCTGCTTCCGTAAAGGGTTTAAACCGAATTAAAGCCTCAAATACCGCGTAACAAGCGCGTAAATTAATTAGAACGATGTTCACCTCGTTACAAAGTATTTCGACCATTAGAGATTAAAGTTTGAGTTAGAGATCCGACCAAAATTAAACGAAGTTAGGCCCGGGCCACCTTGTGGACATAGATGTGACTAACTAGGAGCCACGCTTCCTGAAGGCAGCTAAACTCGATTACATGTCCACGAGACTTTCGTCCGGTCTCGTAAGGATCGCAAAAGGCACCGCTGAGATAATCGAATGGTCTGTCCTTTTGTAACTATCCTACGGCGATCCCTGCGGTCGGTCACAGGATGACATACTCTTATGTCTAACCACCATGACAAATATCACATCTGGGAACAATTTAAACACATTAACTTGGTCGGACCACGTTCGTATATTTTATATATATATAAATGGAAGTAAGGTAAGGCAAAAAGAAACGATAAATTCGAGACAATGAATAAATTGGAGATTCGGTAACAAAGATATCCATTATTATCTGGTATCTTATAATGCAAATGTTTCGATTATGTATCAATGTTTCGCTATGTAAATTTGCTTCCACTTTGATATGCTATTATTTCCTTCCTTCTTATCGTTGATCTGAATTTCAGTATAGAATAATATTATATTATATATATTTTGTAATTTCTGGTATTAGTATTTAATTTAAGATGTTAATCATATAATGAATTCTCCACTCAGAGGTGCTCTACTTTCTCGTACGTCATTTTATTCCTATTTAAAGCAAATTACATTATATTTTCACGGACTAAAATCATCTAATTAAAATTGATCTATCCTTGTTAATTTCTTAGTTTCAATTACTATGAAAGTTTAAAAAACGACTTAATGCTGACAGGTTAATTAAAAGCTTTCTAAAATATTCCAAAATTAATGTTTCAAAAATAAATGCTTTAATATTCTGAATGATTTTCATGATTGATTACGCTGTACGTGACTATTCACCGCCATTTTCAATATATCTGCTCAGTACGTTAACATCAAACGGTATTAATATTTAAATACACGAGATACGAACGTCAAAGAGACAATTATCGAATTTTCATACTTCGTTTCACTAAATTTAATTTCATCACGATCGTTGTTCCATTAAAATGACAAAGATGCAGTGCACGCAACGCGGTTAATAATCGGCATTCACTGAGTGCGTTATATCATAATGGAAAACTGCAATTTATCAACTACTTACATATGACGCCCTTTAATTAAAACAAGAATTAATTAATGCAGCCGCTGTGTCATAAATTTTCCATGATCCCCAGCTTCATAATATCAAATACGTGGTGAAAAATTACGTTAATACACTTAATTACTAAATCGGCATGAGTTCCCTTCCTGCTTTCGAATATTCTGCAGTTAACGAGATCGAAATTTTATTATTGCACGTTGCAGCCGTGACAACATTTGTATCGTAAATTGTATAAAGTTCGTAAATTCTAGAAGTTAGAAATGTCAGAAATTGATGTTTTCTAAATAATTTCATTGCAATAATATTGCATAATATTGCATAATATTGCGTAATACAGCCCCTCTTTGCCTAATGAAAGTTTAATCGTAAAAAATATCGTGAATTGTCAGAGCTTACGCATGGTCGAATATCTCGATTTTAAAAAACGGAGAAAATCAATCACACGGAAGAATCTAATAGCACAATGTCGATTGCTTCAAAAGAAATTTAAGAAATTCCATCGAGTGCGATCAATGATTTTCATAGATTCTGAGAAAATATATAATAACAATGAGATATTTAAATGCGTTAAATACGCTATACTTAAATACGTTGTAATGGTTTTGTAGAACACTGCGTGAAGCGTGATGTGAAACTTTCAAGAATAATATCGTGGAGAACATTTTTATACGCTTTTCCCATATGCGATGCGGCTTGAAAATTGCATAGCCACACGTCTATAGTTTTCAACACGATCGTTATTACTTGTCAGGTACATGTAACATATCGATTCCCGTGAGGGGAGTGACGTCACACATGCGTGACGGTAGTAATTTTTCATTTTATAACAACATAAATAAAAGAAGTTTATTAATTACAGACCAATGGCATGTACGTGAGTAAAACCTCCATAATCTTAACGCCTACTATTCTAAACGTTCCACGGTCCTCTGTTAATATTTAATATGAAACTGGTAGCAGATGCGCTAATACTTTGTGTGCGACAGTACCAGAAAAGAGAGTGATGGTATTAGCTGTCCAAAATAAAACAGAAGATGCTTTATTCAGCTTTAGAAACCAAAAAAAAAAATAATAATAATAATAAAAACGAAAAAATGACACAAATGAAAAAGTGTATACAAAATCGGATTTGTACGCGTCCCGCTCACTACCAACGATATACGAAAGATGTACATTTACCTGTGTCGACGATAACGTGTTGATACAACGCGATTTACCTTGCGCTGAGATCGACGCTCTTTGTTGAGCCGCTGCGATGGCCATGGCATTAAGTCCACCGGCTCCTGGTGTGGCATACACGTCGTAGGCTGATGCCCGTCTCGGTAGTTGCACAGGAAGCCCTAAACCAGGTTCCGGATGAGCGTGTTGTCCTCCACCCCCAGACATAGCCGCCACGTTCTTCATTTCGTCGTCGTACGATCTCTGTCTGGTCATTCTACGAGCTGTACTACTTGGACGACGTACATGCCTTCGACGTTCTTCCTCCTCGTCCGGATTCAATATATCCGGTGGCTCTCCTAATGGAACACGAAAGGTCGTTATGGTTTTGTGGAACTCACGTTTTACAGCGAGATATTCAGATAAGATATAAAACATAATCGTTTTAGAAAATTTAGTAGGCCAGACGTTCTGGATATATTCAGATCGCGATTGCAAATAACGATTTCTAAATGTTGCGAATCGAAACATTAAAAATAGTATCGTACAAAGACACATGGAATATTAACATGAGTTATGTCTGAGTTATCATCTGACAAATTATTTCCAGGACGAACATCAAATTAATATTCTTCTACCATTTGACATAGTATAAAATTAATGAAACTTTTTCTCATAAACGTTAATATTATCGTTTTAACAACGTACGAAATACATTACCATATTTCGTAGCAAACAGTTTAATAATCGAGCCCAGAACAATAATTACTACGCTTTTATTTACTAATGAAGAGTTTCTAATAAAGTGTATATATTGTGCGTGTGTTTATTATTTCAAATACGAATATGAATCGTATACTTCATAAGATATCTGCTGTTATCGTCAGTAACATTGAATGAAACGTATCGTTGTTACATTCCACGCGATATTCAATATCCTATGTAAATTTACTCGTTCAAGAAAAGGAAAAGGGGGAAACAACGCGACTAAGAATTAATTCAATTTGTCTATAAAAAGCTTCAATATCCCTTTATATTTTTACGAGTTCCATATAAACCCATGTTTCGTTATTCTATAATAGAAAGATAAAGATTGCTTGAAAGAAGACTTCAGAAAATAACATTTCCTAAAATTGGATCACCTGCAGCTGGAAATAGCTATTCCGCGTTTATTTCGAAAAGAAGAGAAACGACTGACAGAGGAGAACATGGTTACAAAGAGTAAAAAGAAGAAGAGAAGAGAACAGAGAAAAGAAGAAAAGAAAGGAATTTAAATCGTGAACAAAGATTCTTACCGCCGACAGAAGATGCTACGACAGCGACCCTCTGGGGACTGGTGGCCCTACCCCTATCGACCTGGTGACGATCCGGCGAGGTCGCCCTAGACCTGATGTTGCGATCCAGGTCCCTTTCCCATCTGAGCTCGTCGCGGCGTTCTCCTGCAACCTTTCGAAACTATAACATTACGACACACAGATTAGAGTTTCACAGGGAGTGACACCATTGCGTGAAGGAGTTATGACTGTTGGCGTGACAGTGCTCACATCGGGGAGTGTATCGTACACTGATACGAGAAGCTATGAGTACGCGGGGATCTGATATGTCTGGAAAATATTGAATGATGAACTAGTTACGACTGCGTTCATACGATTACTCTATTTCTTCTCTCAGTTCTGTCTCTACTTTCTTCGCTTTCTTGTCGTTTGTTTTTATTGTCGAGATACGCTTTCCAAATCTAATCGACATTTGACAGCGATCATGAAACGATTTATCGTTCAAATAATTTTAATTTTCTTTGAATTTTCACGAAACTAAAATTATGTTCATTTTTCTTAACGAACAACCACTTAATGCCATTTGTAATAAAAAGGGGAAGAAAGTAACTGCTGATAGACATAAATACTTTAATTCCGAACTATTATTTCGTTTGGAAAATTAATTAACTTCGCTACTGTACTCTTTCATAAATCATTAAGAACAATCAATAATATTACGCTATCGACAGGTATTGTACAATTAACGCATTCGTACCATACGGTGCGAGTACGCAATAACAAAAAAATTATTGGAAAATTTATTGATTTCTACTGTATCACAAGTCTCATTAGCGACAAAGCTAGCAGCGTTTCGATTGGTCTTGTATAAAAACTTCGTAAGTTCTTAAGGATACGAACAATTATGAAAAGTTATGGAAATTCATGTAAAATATATTACCATAATTTACTTTCTTAAACTCGCTTGTAAAATTAAATTGTATTACTATCGCATACCTATCATTAGCTAGAAAAGTTTGGAGATACTGTTAATACTATCGATATCTATTTTTCGTAGCGCTAATAAAATAATTCTAATGAATATATTAAAAATGTAATAAGACAAAAATATAATCGGCAATATTTGAGTGAAGCACAAAACTGGAGTGGAAAAAAAGAAGTAAGAGGAATTAAAGAAGTAAGAGAAATAGGTCATTCACTGTCAGACGCAGTTTGCATCCAATATGATAGAAACCACATTTCTATAGTTTCTCATTTAAAAATTACTTCTGTTCAAAAATATTCAGATCAATAACACATTTTTAGAGGCATATAATTTTCTACAATTTTTTTCTTTTTTTGAGAACTTTTTATTATTTATACGAGACTAATGAATATGTTCTTGTAATTATACTATGAATAATTTTGTTGTTCTATACAAAAGCTTAAATAATAAATTCCGTAAATTGCAATACGTTCTCTTTTTCATGCAAATTGTCTAATAAATAAGTATTTCGAAAATGAGCTGGATTTATTATTCAAAGGAAATCACGATTTTCATTAAATGCTGAACAATAAACTAACGAAGATATGCGCTGGTCCATTTCATATCCCATAAAAAAAAAAACTTGTAAGGAATGGAATTTTTACTTCGAGAAAAAGTTAAGCAGTAACTGAACTTTCTAGACCAAATTACTTCCAAGTTTATTTCTACCCTTGTCATATAAAGTTGAGTAATTGAAAATTATCTCCATTTATTCCTTTCGTATTTTCTACAAAGAAAATAACTCGAGTTTAACTACTATTATACTAGTAATTACTTTGTACTCTTAACTACCTATACTGGTATACTACTGTCACAAGATTTCTTAAATATTTTCTGTACAGAGCTTTCGTTTGAAAGATTTCCACCTAAATACCTCGAAGGCAATGCATTTTCAGGGAAAATATCGAATGCAAAAATCTCACGGTTTCGAGGGAACAATGCAATTTGTGCTATTTTTCTGTGACTGGTTGGTCTTTACCAAGATTATTTGAAGATCGATTTCCATTTCAAATAGAAACTTGTATATTGTCTTTTGCAGAATCCTATCCTACGAGAGAAAAGAGGAAATTTTGCGTTTAACATTTTTTTTTTTTTTTTATTAGACTTCAATTTAGAAAGATGTTTCATAAAATAAGAATTTTTTTATATTCACAACTCGTAAATTAGAGGATGGAGAACTGTGAGATACGAACTACGCTTACTTAATTCTTTGGTAATGATTACATGATAAGGTGAAATGAAAATTCCACTTTTTTATACGATCTTCTAATTACTAGCGCAATTTTTCACATCTTTTATGCTTCTATACGAAGAATAATCGAATCTTGTTTTATATAATCTCTACTTCTCGCTTTAAATTTATCAAACGTCTTAAAAATGCTTCAGGAGTAAAAATACGTAGAAACAATTTTTTATCACGAAAGGGAGACAGGATACAACGATGACGTATGTACAAGCCGATCAGCTATTTATCTCGAGCAGATTTATTATTCGCGTTTCAGACTTTGCGTTTATCATGCATCGAATCCCGGTAACCAGATCCCATAAACAATCCCCGGCAACGGCTACAGGATCTTTCCGAGCTGCTCGAACTCTTCAAATTTGTAACTTGTTGTCAGGAAACGTCAGTTAGGGGAGACAATTACTGACGTTGCCATGGCGAGATTGAAAGGCTCGATGGAAAAGGGAGAGCCGTAGAGCGAGAAGAAAATATAGGAAATCCGTTTTCCAACGGCGATGCCGATATCACCATATCGGAACAAGTGCACGTGGACACAGCCGTTTTACGAAATCGAAGAAACGTCGTTATTTACGACGAGCTTTACCTGATTCCTACGTTTGACACCGATTTATCCAAAGAATTATTATTCATGTTTCTCCAATTAATTATCTATGGCATCTCTCCTGAAACTGGTCTGTCGAATCGATTTTCGGATTTCGGTGCCGAAGCTACGAGCTGACGACCGGCTGTTCCAATTCGAGGCGTAATCGAGGAAATTGCGTCAAATTTTAACGGAATCGCGGGATCTAATTTTCAGATTCCCCTCGCTAACGCCGGTCGTTCGACGCCGGTACTTCAGCCCCGATAAATTTGTCGCGAACTGTTACGCCGGGGTTCGTGTGTGCTTCGCGTGCTTACGTCACCAACCTGTTTCGGTCGAGGATA
The DNA here is from genome assembly GCF_000188095.3 of Bombus impatiens. NCBI lineage: Eukaryota > Metazoa > Arthropoda > Insecta > Hymenoptera > Apidae > Bombus > Bombus impatiens. Next base: position 196,057 of record NT_177158.1, on the reverse strand, counting down.
CGCCACTATACATTATTCATAAGTTTGGTAAACCGTTAATTTGTGTACTAACGATCCTGTGCATTCTTTATCCGCGGCTGCAGCCGATGTACGTACATCTCAACAGATCTACTTTCATTGATTGCGCAATAAATTACGACGAAGAGAGGCTGTTCCGATTCATCGAATAATGTTAGGTTCTTCGGAAAAATCGTAGCTTTTCTGGCGTTCTGATTTATTTTTCGATGGTATGGAAGAACAAACAACGTGAGAATAAAATGTGTTGGGCCTCGTTTCATCCTACGAGTGTATACCTGTGCGTACAAATGAAATTTGATGGAATTTTGCTTTAATAAAAATAGTCCTTTTACAGAACCTACTAGTCGTAACCATTCGACTGACTTTCGCATGCAAGATAACCGATCCTGTCGATTATCCATTCCCCTTCGGTCGGCAATTAGTCAAATACGCGTGTACTTGACAAGCTTTTAAACTCGATTTTTTCGGAGACAAAGCCTCCAATGGAATCCTGTGGATTTTGATTTTCATCTTGTATCAATCCTTCATGCCACGAATTTAGGATCGCGTATATAAATTAATAGAATTTATTACAAAGCACGAAGGAAAACTTGAAATCACTACGAGAGAATTAGGTGAAGATAATGCTCGGAGGATTTCGTTCTACAAAAGGCTACAAAGGGTTTAACCATTTCAAGAACGAAACTCAAGGGAGTTCTAGGCGCGATTACGTGGGAAACGCGAATCGAAAATTGGAGAAATGAGTAAGGAAATAGAAAAATGTATTTCGTACTAATTCTCTTGTTACACAGAGATTGAATTCGGTCCCTTTGTTATTGGCAACCGCTAATTTCCGGCTGTGTACCGAGCAAAGATTTAAAGAGGCAGAATCTGCGATTCGCGACCTCTTTTCACTTTCTTGTTCCCTTTTTTCGACCGATTTCCGGATTTACCGTAACCCGACGCTCTCAATCCCTAGCCTGCCATCCCCTCCTCGCGTGGCCTCGTCCCTGATTTCAATTTCATTCCACTTTCTTTCGTTTCCGCAGTCGTTTCCAATGAAATGAGATTCTGCCGATTCTTCTCTCGGCTGACAAAAACGATTTCCAATAAATTCTTAGGATCGAAAGCGCGACTGTTCCCTTATTCTTAGCTCCTCTCCCTCTCCCTTTTTCTCTTTCTCTCAATTTGCACACTTTGTATGGATCCCTTATTGCCTGCGTTTCTCTATCCGAGGAACACTTACAGATTGCATTATGATTGCTTTGAATGAAGCCATTAATTGCCAGTTTTCCTTTGCAAATTCTTACACAACCGTAGAGGTCGCAATGAGTTTTTTAGAAGCGCGTGCTACGAAATCAAATTGAACGAAGATGACAGAATGAAACAATTATTAGTTGATTCTCCTTTAACTTGTTGGTTTCAGCCTCACTTTGAAACTAAAAAGAGATATTTTGATATAAAATACTATATATGTATAGGGGCTATACTTGAGTAGCAACGGGGCAAAATGTAAATGTAAAATGTAAAGGAATCCGATAAAATGTTTCATGTTCAAATATCTTTGAACTAACGACTTTCCCAAAGTAATATTTCCAAAGAAATAGGAGATAAAAGTACCAGCACGATAATACGTGGTCGCATTCGCGAACTGCATACGTGCTCGTAAATATATGATAATAACATAGGAAGAATAGACCACTTAAAATCATTCGATTGCATCTCGTTGTCTTCCTTTGAACTTTGACCCACTTTAACAATGCAGATAGCATCTAACTGTTAGAGTTTCGTAAAACGCTCTATAAAGGAATTGGTACCCGAATGAAGATTAAAAAAGGAAAGTAACTATTTTATACCAACGAACAGTGTTGTTCGATTAAAATCGTTAAAACGTTGTGTCCATTTTAGACATTTCTAGCAATATAGTTTGTTGTACTTGTGTTTAATTATCGACGAGCATTTACATTATCAGATAAATTGACGTTTTCAAACATTTAGTGAACACTACAATTCCTAGCAAAAAAAGTCTAGCAAACCGCGTGCTAATTCTGTAATTTCAACTTCAGTGTCAACATTCGAAACGTAATTACTAACGTCGACACGCTCATTTAATAATTCTTCGTAAATACGCTTCTCCCAACGACAGCACTCACATAATTAACTAACGTAGTTAAATATTATCAAGTCTTACAACTCCTTCTTTATCCTCTGCAACCTGCGTCATCGTTACTGTTTAACATTACGTGGGCCGCGACGAAGCTCCACGAATGAAAAACTCCGCCGCTCGAGAACGAATGACGCAAATACGAGCTTCTGCTTCCTAGCGAGCTCTTTTCATTTTTCTTTGACGCGTCCAATTCTTCTCAGAAACTTTTAATATAGCGAATGATTTTAACAATTGGATCGGGCTGTAACATGGTTTCAAACGAATTTTAGAAAAATTGTACAGAAAAATGTTCCGCTACTCAACCAGGTTTTTCGTCGTTCTAATAAAAGAAAACTATACACAACTTCTCTGAATCATCTCGTAGTAAGGAAACATATATAAAACTATATACTTTAGACTTTATATATTGTTCATTATTTATTTTATTTATTAAACTTTATTTATTAAATTTAATTTATTAAAAAATACGTGAGCGAAAATATAAATATCTATCGAGTGTTTTCGTAATCAACGTAGAATGATGAAAATAAAATTCGAAAATCAGAAACACTCACGATGCTCAAATTAATTGCAAACCAGAATCTACTGTTTTTTTCTTTTTTTTTTAATTTTGCCTAACAAAGTTGATAAAATCGTACATGTGAAAATCTATTTGCAATTGAACATACTTACACGTTAGTAGTATCAAATGACGCATAAACGAGAATTATATTTAATTAATCAAGATACGTTTTCGAGAAACACGGAGGCGCATGATCCCTCAAAGGCACGACCTTCAAAGCCTCAATCTTCAAAGCAGTTGTCTCAAAGCTAGCGTTCGCGTCCTATTTCTTGTAACGAACATCCACTTGCTCTCCGACTTCCAGTTAAGTTTCAACTAGAATATCTGTACTTTAAGGGAAACCATACACCCCGAAGTTCTAATTTATTATACGAACCGTGGATGGTTAACGAGTCGCCGTATAATATAATTTCTAAATGTCACCTTCCTAAAACAATTTTTGCCGCGTGCTCTTTGCCCAAGGTCCTGTCGGGCGAAACTTTTTGTTCGCCATCGTAACTCGTTTCGAAACTTCGTTAATGACTCCTGCAGAAGATCGTAGATAGTAAAATGACCGTCTTCTACGAAGATGAAATTAGTCAGGGATATCTCTTATGCCTCCATGGTACTCGTTAACGAGTGCCATTTAGCCAATGATTTAGTCGAAAGATCTCTCGCAGCTGGAAAATTAACTGCTTCAATTTTATAAAGCGTACACGCTTAACTGCAAAAGTAAATAGAGACACAATTTTGGTAATACGAAATTGATCGATGGATGTATCTAATCTTAAAACTGCATCTCTGCATAAAAAAAGAGTGAACTTGTATCGTCGTATCCTTCGTACGTAAGCAATAAAAAAAAAGAATAACGAAAGAAGTTAAGAAATCAGCTTTGTTTCCTGTGCTTATCATAAACCATGCCAATGAAGACCGATCTTTGACAAAATGTTTCTCGTTATGAGATATTTTATCATTCGCGAGGTTTGTCAAATTATGACAATTATTCTATTAGATCAAATCATTGGAGAAAGCGTATCTCGAGTGAAACACATATGAAAAAGAAAACGTTTGTAAATATTCTACTAATCTATTATCAATCTTAACGAAACACTCAACCCTTCATAGCTGCGACAACTATAGTCAAGCGTCCATACGATCCATACTATTTCGCCTATGAAATCTCCAAGTTGGAATATTGGAAGATCACGCGAAGAGAGAATTCCGGATGATTATTTTGCGATCGAGAAAAGAACTGGACGAAGCATACTTTCGAAGCATAAGACACGTTGCAACGTACAAACATGCATCTAGCGACGGAGCATCATATTGCGAGACAAATAACCCACGTTGACATCCAGACTAAATAAAATTGCTGGAGGCGAGCGTGCTAGATAGCACTGGTATACCGCCAACCGATCAAAGCACAGCTGCTGGCAATGTTCAGTTCTCGACCGCAAACAGTTACTTACAGTCAGCTAGTGAAGGGTTAATGTTTCCTTTACTTTGATTATTCGAGATAATAATAGGATTAACGCGCTATCGATTGCAAGTAGGACGTTATTTCTGCTGTAGCTAACCAAAAATAGATCATTCTCTGCTAGAGAGTTAGAAACACTTGAGATATCGCGTCGTTAGATCGAAGAAAAATGTGACTGTTTGATTTATACAATCGCAAACTATTATACAGTTGCTTCGTTAATATTTTTTTAATTTCTTCTAATATGATTTACGTAGAAATTAGTATAGTTCTTTCTGTTGCTCTTCTAACGTATGGACGTTTATTGTGTTTCGAATTGAACATAATAATAAATCACTTTCTAATTAAATAAATAAATAGTAAAGGCATATGGGATGCAAGAGGAGCATTCTAAGCTCCAGTTTACGTTGTCAGTTCTAAATCTGAAGGTTAAATACGAGAGATGTGAAGCTTGATGGTTGAAAAGGCGTATATTGTAGCATATAAGAATATATCAAAAAGAAATATATCTATCCTTCCTAGTCTGGAAGAAAAGAGCTACGGAAAATAAACGAGAAGAAGTAAAATATACCTAGAAAATTGAATTATTTCGTTGCTGAATCGAAGCGAAAAATATTGACGTTTCATCTGTATAACTCGATATTTTCAATACAAGTATCACAAGTATAACACGATAGTTAGAAGAATGGAAAATAAAATACCAAAGTAATTATTACAAATATTTTTGCAGAAGATCTTCATCAAAATCTCCATTCAAACTTGCAATCGATACCATACATCCTTTCTCAAGCATGACCGATTGAAATGAATACGATGCACAAAATAGATGTGGCAATGTATTCTGTTTCATTGTCGAGAAGCACGATTGTTTGAGAAGCACAACTCAGAGACGTCACATAACGGCCGACTTACCTTTTCGAGTTCCTTTAAACTCGCGGGTGACACATCCGAATGCCTCCTGAGTTCCGGGCTCCTCGGGGGTGCCAATCCTGAACCGAGACCGCCGATTTGACTTCCGCTCTGACAGCCGAGTCTCGCGTCGCTATGCCTTCTCTGGAGAGCCTCTAAAACTGGCACCTCGAGTAAGGAATCGGTCGATTCCTGTGTCACGATCGGCTGGTCCCGAGACGCGAGTTTTCGTCGACACACGCTGCACCGCCAGGACGACTGAAAAAACATGCTCGTGAAACTTTCACGCTGGCCAATCGATCCCAAGCGACGAATAAAACGCTCTCTGACCAACCGATAAACGATGTCGTCTGTTCGATCAGATATTCGATTCGATGGAACACCTTTTGTGTAAGCAGCGACTGCACGGTAAGTTTCGCTATCGGTCTATGTAGATTTGTTAATAAAAAGCAAAATATAAGGATTATTCAGTTTTTGAACTGGTACCTCTATCTTATATACAGCGACCCACAAAAGTGTTTTAATATTTGCCATAGAAAAGTCTTTTATGGATACGTTTTGCGTACCGTGCAAAATCTTTCGAAGCTTTATTAGCGCGTAGACTGCGCATTTGTTTGCATCTATACGAGATTTAGGTGTGCAAAAATATATGCAAAGTATCGAGGCTGCGATAATTTTTGACAGGTATAGCAAATGTCTATATTGATTCTGTCTTTTCACTTGTATTTATAAAGGTGTAAATTATTGCATAGACATATGCACTTTGATCATGAGACACGATTATGATTATTGTGTTAGGGGAGGTATAAATTTGTATTAACATCTATCTGTCAGTATAATCGATGAATGTAATCTGACTGTACGTGAATTCGCGAATTGCCAACGAAATAATTAAAAATTCATATCTAGAAGGATGCGTTCCACATAAATCATCAGTGGCAATCTACCATAGCGCAAAACCGTCGAGGCACGTACATATGATCCAGCTTTGATTAATTTTAAAGCTGTTTGGTCGAACGAGTCGAGAGGACTAACCGAACGTACGTCGAATAAACACAGGTAACAGGGAAAAATAAGAAAGCACGAAGAATGACTGATAGAGAGGCATCGCGAGAAATGGGGCGAACGAATATAAATAGAAGACGAAAACGAAACGTATAAAACGAAACGACGAAGACAGGGGGAAAAAGAAGATGTAAAAATGAATATAGAATATTCAATGAGAGAAAATGATAAAACGAAATTAAAAAGAATATAATGACAATGGCGAAGGGAATATAAAAATGAAAAAAATGGAAATAGGTAAAAGAAGATTAGAATAAATTGCATTGTGCATCCGTTAGGCTATTATCTCGCTTTTTTAAATCTTCCTGATATTCGAGATAGATGGAAACAGGGATAACGATAATTAAAAATGGCGGTGAACCAATGGCGTAACTATCATCGACACAGAGATAGACGATATTGATTATTTTATAAAATTTATATATCAAAATAAACGAACAGATTTTCCGTATCTAATAGAATGCCAAATTGCGCTTGTGAAAATCTGATGCAGAGAAATATTTCTATTCGTATCTTTTATATTAAAACAATAAAGAAAGGCGTATTTGAAAAAATAAAGAACTGTACGCCTTTACGCGAATTGCCTTGCTTCCTCTAATTAAAAACAAATGTGCAGCCACAACATCGTTGACGGTGGCATTCATAGAAAATTAAACGGCATAAAAGTCGTGCATACGCCGTTGCAAAGAATTCTCCTTTCCTACTTTAGCCTCTATTTCGCGCAGTGTACAAGCTATATCTACCGTTTCGAATAAATGCTTCTCATTTCTGTGCCGCTTTAATTACTCGATTATTGATTTGAATGCCGCCACTTATTTTTCTTAACAGATATACAATATGCGACTTAAGATGTTCACAATTGCAGATTTATTCCTCGGTAATATCTAAGATCAATCATAAGCGTAGAGAAAAAGATCAATCAATGTGAAGTATTTTCATTCGCATCTTTGATATTAAATTATTTAAGTACTAAATGTTTCGACGAAACTGCAAGTTTATTTAAAAGAAAGATACCGCGAGTTGTTCAAAGTACCGATCAAAGTATTCGTAGTTGCTCTCTGCGACTTTGAACCATCTATCAAGCAAGTGATGAATTCCATCACTGGAAAATGTCGTGTCTTTGGACAAGATCGAATCGTCAGGGCGTCGAGAAAGCGGGACTTTCTGTGAGATCATTTCGTGGCAACGTAGACCACACGCTGTTTTCGCGGCAAAAGAGATCGCAACGTTTGTGACGTGTTGCAGCAGCCAGCTTATTCACCACACGTTACTCCTTCGAACACCACTTGTTCCGATCGATGCAACACGCCTTATACGATACACAATTTCAATTAGCCAATAAGATACAAAAATGACTGGAAGTTTGGATCTCTTCCAAAGACGCTGCATTTTGCTGCGATGAAATTCATCACTTGCCTGGTAGATGGCTTAAAGTCATAGAAAACAACGGCGAACACCTTTTGATTGAACAACCTGCTGCATTACTTTCCAGATAAACCTCGAGCTTCGGCAAAAGATTTGCATCATTCATTTGTACACCTGTATTTAACGCGGTTCCTCGATCCTTTCTTTGGACGCAGCCAAAGATCGTACATCGTTCGACCATTCACTGAATGTGTCCCATACATTCCACGAAATCTTTCGAATGCACTTTTGTCGTAGGTAAAAATTATCGGAATTATCGGATGGCAGGTATCCGAAATTAATTGCCGGAGTTATCGATTGATCGTCCCGAAATAGATTTGGCTATAACGCAAGAGAAAGAGAGAGAGGGAGAGAGATTTGAAACGCCTACCGGATCGTCGGAATTCGTTGTCGTTGAATAGCAAGCGCAGTCCTCGCAAACTTTGTGTTGGCACTCGCAGCAGATTCTCGAGGCTTCTTCAGGCGCGAACGACTTCCGACACACTCGGCAATCGTCCCCGGTTTTCGACTTCCTGAAACGTCCAAGTTAACAGACCGTTGAAGTTTTCGTGTTCGAGAATTCCCCTAAGACGAATACGTTTGCATCCGAATACGGTCAACCATCGGGTTTTGAAGCAAACAGTCGTCCGGTTCTATGAACTTTCCGAGACTAATGTATTATTTGCTGTTATGTATTATGTTCTAGTTATTTGCAAGCTTTAAATTTCGTGTATCGAGTGTGCGAGCTTTCTCGCGCCAACTTTTGTCATAATATTCTATGGATACAAATAAGAAAATATGTCACGCGGAGCTCTATATAGCGAACTTTTACATTTGGTTTCAATATTTTAGTGCATGTAGGGCATTCGGCTATTTTAAATCATTCAATTCGCCGTATTCAGATCGTCGAAATTTTAGCATTTATTACTGAAAATACTCACGTTTTCGTTGATTCTGTCGTCGTTTCTTCCTTGGGCTGTGTCTCTTCAACTGGTGTAACCTTAGCGGGACCAAATTTTGTCACTACGAAGCAGAAACAAACCGAGGTAGGTAATCAATGTGTAGGTAAATACAATTTCAACAAATTGCATAAAAGTTATTAAGCAACCGTATAATATTCCAAAATTATATGATATTACTATCCAAAATTACTATCAACACGTAACATATATTCTCGTCTTTTTATCTTCTAAAAGATCATGAAGAAATTACCGTAAAGGGAAATGCACGGAAGATGTGAACAATTTTGTACCTTCCTCTATTTTCTCTAGAAATTCTTGAATAACATAATTCAAAGAACGCCATTAACTCTGACCATATGAATAATGTGTAATTGTTAAGGAATAAAAGTACATTAAAAATTACAATATATATTATAATAAAAAATTGTTCTGAATCTGTCAAATCCCAAATTCGTATTGTGTCAGTTCATAAAGATAAAATCGTAAGGAAAGATACGTGTAAAGTAAAAGCATAATGTAAATTATGAAATATTCAGAACTCTAAAACGACAAGCATCCTATTTATTAAACTGAAGCAAACGAAGCACAGTAGTAGTGGCGTATCATAAGAGATACGATATTTAGACCGATTAATACTCCTTTGTTCTTAACTTCTATCGGATTGTACACTGCAATAAGCTCTAAAAACAAAACGTAGCCAACACGTACTACAAGTTATACGGAAGCTTGCTTTGTGAGATTACTGTTGAAAATTCACGAGGGCCACCGATAAAGAGACTTGCAAATTTCTGTACAGGGAAAAACTCAACTTGCAGATGTAAGTAAAAACGTTGATTGCGATGCAGTTGTTCAAAGCGAATATCGTACACTAACATTCTCACATTTCAATAACTCGATTATGTGTATAAAAACCGATCTCTAATTTTTTCCCATTTTTAGTTGGTTTAGAATCGTATAACGTTGGTTTACTGATAGAATCGTATAACGCTAGTTTTTATAGAAAATTATTGTTAAATTCATAAAGTCAAAAGCATTTCACCTCGTCTTTCCGCGAAATGAACAGATTCGTGTATCATATGAAATTGAAATTGTTTATTTAGGATTTGCTGAGCTCTACATTAAAATAAACGATACGTCAAGGTATTAGCCCGGGATTAAATCGTGATAGTCTTTCTATCACTTTGAAACAACCTTCTCTATCTCGTATAAGAGCATTATCTATCTATAACTTGAGAACCAAACAGGATAATGATAATAACACGTTATTAAATAATAAATATTATCCTGTGTTAAATAAAAATAAACCAAAACTAACTGAAACGTCTTTTTGGAAGACGACATTAATTTATTTGTAAGTTTACCTTCTCCTTTGCACCGAAGGAAGGTAGAGAAGTCTCTCGTTCCGTCTCGAAAAAAAGCCTACCCCTTAATGCCATTATCTGCGGATTATTTAACGAGTCTCAGTTAGCTAAGCTCTCAAGCCAATAGAAGCTTAAACTCATTATTGCCGCGGTCCGGGATATTCGAGGGCGTAAAAGGGCGTAGCTGAAAATGCGGTCAAATCGTAACCAGCGTTCGTGTAAATCTTTAAACTGACGAAGAGTTAGGCCCGTAATTACCGCCGCCGGCATAGTCCTCCGGTATACTTGTTAAAAAGTTGGCCGAAAGGGGAAAAGTAAGTAGAAGACGCTGACGAAGCTACCTTCACGAAGAAAAATGGTTGCGCATCTTATAAATGTGTCCAGAACAGGAAAGCGTACTTTAATTTAGAGGAAAATTAGTATCCCGGGGATTTTCAGATCGCTCATTCTGATGGCCCTCGAATGGCGATAACGAAAAACAAAACGACCAGTCCAAGCGTAAAGGATAATTCCTGTTAAAAGAGCTTTGAGAAGTTCGTGACTCAAAATAGACAAAATTGCGTTTAGTATAAGTAAAAAATTTGTAATAACGTTATTAGTGTTTTATCAAAGTTGTAGTAATTTTTTAACAACTTCTGAAACTAGGAGATTTTATAGCGATATGAAAATTAATTGTCCAAGAATGGTTTCGTTATTTCATTTCTTGTCAATGTTATCATGTCTTAATCTTCATTAACGTGCATTTCCTCGCCGTAATAAAGAAATCGTAATTTAACGATTTTAGTATCTTAAATAGGTTAGTAAAAAAAGTTTATAATTACGTTTGTAATTTTGGTGCAGTTCGAGATTAAGATTTTCAGTTTAAGACTCTGGAAAAGGTTCACTACGTTTTACAACCTCCTTCGTAATTCAATTTTTAAATTCATATGCAATCTGTCGTTTAATTAAGCTAATTGCCCCTCGCGAAAATTAGTAATGGGACCATGTAAGGAAACATCTGGAACGTTTTTATGTTGTCAAATGAATGCATCCGAAGAATACATTTCCAAGATTAGGTAGCGTGCGTAACGTTTATGTGCTGTTTTTAGGAAATTAGATTTTGTTAGGAGTGATTAGTGAGTTAGATTAGGTTTAATATCATGAGTGGTGATATTTGTTCCGACGACGATTGTGCTAGAAATAGTATCATAGGCTTGTCGCGTGTAATTGTTCATAGTTGACTAGTTAAGAATCCATCAAGGTTATGCTTGAATGAACCTAGATTTGTAGTTGCGTTATTCAACACTCGCATTAACAGAACGTTCTCTGATCCCTCTACATTCCTCAATTATCTTATCGTCACTTTCACTTCATACAAACAACAAGGTAACATTTTTGGAATGTCAGAAAGTCACAGGAGCAATTGTTTCTTTGTTCGTATCGATTTCTAAAGTTCTTCGCTCGTCAGTCGGTGCTGGTTTTCTGATCTTTCGTTAGCTGTCGATTTTTGGTCAGAAAGTTGAATGAAATCGAATCAATCGCAGTTTACAAGATTGCAATATCACGGATAAATTTTTAGTTTGACGAATAATTGAGTTACGGAACTACGAGTGAAAAATCAAAAAATTACAAGTTTTAAATCAATACCTAGGAAGCTCAGATTGACGATTAATCAAAACTGTTGTCAGAGATTAAACTTGCTTGAGATTAATTAAAATTTAGTAACTTACACGACTCTATCGAAAAACGTAGACTTTACTAATTATTACTATTACTAGTACTTAACATTTCCTCTTTGTCTCGAATTTGTGCTAATCAAAAAATCGTCAATCTCAACAATTGGAGATACTCAGATATACTATATATATATAGTATATTAATAACCCTGAATCTTTCTCTTTCTCTCCTTCGGGGATATTGTAACGAAGCTATCAGATACACCATCAGCCCCAAACCAGTATAATACCGAATACGATTAAATAGCTATTAATTATAGATAGCACGTAGCCAGCCTATTGAATCTGATGGAATGTCAATCATATTGTAATATCTGATGAGTATTTCCCTGAACATATAGTATCCATCAAACTAGTACTCATCAATAAACTCCAAATTAAATTAATCAGCTTAAATTAACCAGTTTTAGGAAGAATGTTACGCTGTACAAATATTGTTCGTAGTTACAAAATGTGACTATAAGACGATTAGTTTTCTTTTCTCCATTCTATAATTGCCGACAACTATCTCCTTTCAAAAATGAAACAAAGTTGTTTCAACGTCGGCAATATGATCTTTCACTTCCACTAGCGCGGTCAGCATTACGGGTCTTTCAGTTCCTGGCCTGATCTCTTATCGTTTTTGGTTTTAAAAAATTCTGAAAAAGTTCTGAGGTACTCGTTACACTTCCTAATTTGCTATACGGGTGCTACCTCGGTCAAATGTTAATATATTTTTACAATAAAACTAAGCATTTGTCGGAAAGTTACGAAACAATGGGAATTTGTTTGAAGGTACACGGTTTTGTACTAAGCAAATATTTAGGGAAGTTATCATAGTGTTCTACTCACAAGACTATGATCTTTCGAAAAACAGATAAAGAAATTATCCAGCCCTTAGAGAAGTATATAATATCGAGTCCTAAATTTTCGAGACTTCTCAGTGGATTACCTATCATTGGCAAATGACTCGAGATCTTATCTCAAACGTATGTAAAACATAGGAGCCACGCGATACACCTACACGATCACGTTTAAGTCATTATACATATGACAATAAAAAAATTCACTTACTTAGGGAAAATCTAACACGTACGGAAATATGGATCGCTGAAAGCATCATTTTATGAGCTCATTTTATCCTCGTCGTATTCAGAGCTAAATCCATCGAAGCAAACAGTATTTGAACAATCGTAATCTTATGGCATTTTCAGGTGAAGAAATCGCAAGGTCCGAAAGCTTCGCTTCGGAGAAATTAAGCAATAAAAATTCCGTCTGCACCTCAGCCACCCATATTACCGCTGGATGATTAATAATACGAACATTCTTAGATTTCAAATCGAAGCAAGAAACTTCGATCAAATACGATCTTCTACCCGCATAAGAAATCAAAGTTTTAATTATACAACGTTAACTATCGGAAATTCTTCGTCTATATATATACATTCTTATCCTTACTTGGAATTGCTCTTCGAGCAACGACGCATAACCTCGAAACGATCATCGAACCGATCCCGAGAAATTTATTCAACGCCTGAAAGTTTGCCAACGAAGTCGACGACGAGCGATTTCTCAAACAGCGCAAACAAGCCGGATTACGGAAAGATGGAGAAGGCTCGAAGGAAAGTAAAGTGGAAATGCTGAAAGAAGGGCCGTCCTGGGATTCGCGGAGGCTCCTTTATCGCCCTCGTATCGTCCTTCGAATATTCGCAACTTCGTCGAACAAAGGGAACGTCTCGGTGACTTGCACGAACGATCACCGCGAGAATAAACGTCTAATTAACCTAAAAGTTATCCGACCGCCGCTCGCTCTCCCTTGCCTCCTTTTTACGCGATGCAAAATTTATCGGCAGGCTTAACTGTCTCAACTCCATTTCACGTTCCATCGACTCCCTTACTTTTATGCGCAACGTCGTCCCATCATTTGGAACGTTCCACTTTTGCGCGAGCCTCTCCTTCGTGTAATTGCGACATTGAAATATTGCGACAGCAGTTTCGATATGTATCATTGATCGGGATTACGGCGACTGATTTATAGAAAAACAAAGACGTCAAAGTGTCTGTTCGAAAACTGCTAAAGTTGTTATTGAGATATTTATTACACAATGGGATTGCAAATTTCTTTGTAAGAAGATCAAAATCGATCATGTTCGACGATGGAGATGAAAATTGAAAAATTTTAATTACCAACGAGAAAAATATTGTACGTCCGTAGAAATTTGAAAAAAAGTACTTAGATACTTGTGTTACTGACGTACGATGTATCTCTGAATGACATCCTCTCTACGTTCGATAGAAATTTTATTTCGCAGAACGATATTTATAAACCGATACGAATCTCATTTTACATTTACGATATTTTTTTTGCTGATCATTCCTTGAAAATAAATAATCAACCCACGTTTCGTGATTGCAATTTACATCTTCTGTGTTCTATCCGATACACAATTTTTAATTAGAACTCTTTGAACGAGACGAGACGATAAAAAAACGCCATCGCTCTGGCAAGGGACGAATGAAAGGAACGATTCCCTTGTGCCCATTTAATTGTGCCAGACGAAAAAAATAAAGAAAAAGAGGGATAATGTAAATGCTAAAGAGGCGACTTTTGCCGGACCACTTTAGGGTTGTATAATCCTCGAGTATTCTAGCGTTTCGAGGGTGGCTTTTAATAGTTCTCGCCTATTTTGGTTATCTCAATGACCCTCCATTCAACGAAGCGTTCTTCAAACCAGACTATCCCACGAGAAACAGAATTTGTCGAAAGAGAAATATTAATTAAACATAAAAACTTATTGAAAGGAAAATTAATGAAATTGATAAACTGCAGAGACGTTAATTTTTAATTAATTTCAAAATCTCAGTGTTAAAAGGGAAATATTACTTAAACATAGAGAGAGATTAATGAAAGAAGAAGAAAAGTTCATTTTCAAATTGCTCCAAAACATTCTTTATTTCCTTTAAACTATACTACCGATACTTCATCTTAGAGAAGAACTAACATTAACTTTATTTAAATTTACTAGAGATTTATTTATCTCTGAATTTAATTGTGGATATTTACCTATTAAATTAATTATAACTCGATTAATTGCATTTATATTAATTTGGATAATACGAGAAAAGGTATAATTCTTCGGGATAATAATTAAATAATTTTAATTAGACGTGAGTGTTTCTACACGTTCTATATAAGCAATTAAATAAGGAAAATTACGTCTGAAAGAAGTTTATGGTGTTTAAATGTTTCGTAATGACGAACAATGCGATGTAATCAATAATAATTAATATTTCGATATTGTTTCTCGGTTTGCTATATTTTAATGAAGTCAATATGATAATTATAGCGCCTGGAAGGTGGTAACAAAACTATTCTCTATTATTTCCCGGAATATTCGCTACTAATCTATCATAAAATGTTATTGTCATTCGTCAAATGGATATAATACAAAATTTCATTTACTGTATTATTAGATATCATTGTATGTGTATATATGTATTTATGCACGTGTAGTATTTATTGTAACGACGCTTAAAGCCTAGTACAATCTATGTTTACATAAGTACACGTTTAATAGGATCTCGTTTGCGTTTTAACACGTGGGCTGTATCTATAACACAGTGTTTCCAATATCGTTTGTTATATTAATGTACATCAATGTATACTGATATACACAAATAACTATGCCCCATTATTTATCGTATGAAATATATTTTACATCGTATAAATATTGAAGGTACATAAATAAATTGACTTCTCGAGTGTTGTGTTTCATTAATTCAATAATTTCCACTAATTTGTTGAACAATGTCTTCATTAAATTATTTACTAAAACAGAAAATAATCCTACATGTAACAAGAGAATACTTCTACTTTACTCTCTCTCTCTCTCTTCCTCTCTCTCCATATTTAAATACCATTTTACTCAACATTCATCTCATAATTACATTTTGTCTCGCAAAGTAGTACGAACGTTCTATACATAGATTCCTTTAAACAGCATTATGCATGCATACGCGAAGGATAAAATAGGACTGCGCCTTCAATATTTCATCTTTCCTCGTCAAGCTCGTCAATATTTCGTCTGTTTGTAAGTTATAAACCAATTAGCATCGTTAATCCGAGGAATTCTGAAAAATTTATCGAGTTACAAACGAAATTTCGTTCGCTTTAATTAACGCGAAAGTCGCTTAAGAGCCTGATTATTCGAAAATCGTAAAACCGCATTATTTCCCTTGTATTTCGTATTCCAGGATATTTCCATATTCCATCTGCTGGTAACCTCAGCTTTTAATAATGCCGCGGATCGTATTTCGTTTCATTCCCTGAGATCCATCCCTATAATTACTTGCAGGCTTAAAATAATATGAAATCTGTAAGGATAGAACGTAGCCGGAGTAATTAAATACTTTCGATTTGATAAAGAGAAATTTTCGCTTATCGACTAGAGGAATTTTCTGGGCTATTCGTACAGTAATTTCGTTATCTTAGAATTATTAAAAAGTATTCGTAGCTTTTACCGTTTAGTAGACGGGAATACGTTTAGAGCGATGTTTGGGCAAATTGCAGAAAGTTTTGATTAAATAATTACGTTAGTACTATAGGTGGATGGAAAATTCAGTGGAAGAAGTACGCGCTTGATTATTAAAATACTCTGCTTTCGTACAGGGGTTGATAATCGACCGAAATTACCGGAGAAACAGTTAGTCAAAATTTCACCGATATACCTTTAGGATAATGAGCCAAATGAAACAGCAAAAAGTTATGAAGAATGTTTGCAGGCATTGCGAAAAAGATAATGAGTTTATAATTACATGCTGATCTCGGGTTTCCTGGTGCATACGCCGTTGAAGGAATTTCATCGAAAATATCTACATTTTAACAATTTTTAAATAACATGTACAACTTGTAAAATAATGTAGCATGTCTGTTTAACAGCTACAATGGAAAATCCAGTGCACGTGTTCGCTAAAAGTGAAGAAAAAATTCAAATTATAAAAAATCCGATGAAACAATGGCGGGACAAAATTGCACGCTCAGGCAATCACGAAACAACTTTTGTTACCAGAAAAATTAATTGGAAGAGAGTAGAAAGATTTTACATTGAAGATAGTGGTAGACAAAACGTTATAAATAATTCATTGCTCGTACTTGAACCAGCAATCTTGACCTGGATATATTTATTGTCTTTCTAGAAGAACAATTATACAAAATAACTTTGTCTTACGATTGGAAGCTGTTTGTTTAACGATATCTCTACACGTAACGTTATTATTACACTTATTATCTTCTTTGTTTTCCTAGAATCCGGAGTTATAAATAAATAACAAACGGTAGTTCATAAATTTAATCAATTTAAAGTCTGAATAGAGGGAAAATTGTTGAAAAGCGCTGTAGAAATAAAATTTCGTATTTGGATTAAAGGGCGGAACGACTTGTTAAAACTAATTACTACGTACAACATGTTCCATCGATAAGAGTTTCTCGAAGCTTTTGGAAACCTACATGAAACTCTACGTAAATACGAGAAATAAATATTTATGTATCTCATAAAAGAATAAAAATTACTACAATTAAAAACATACTTCCCTGTGGAAACCGATCGATATTAATTAAAGGATTACGCTTGAAAGCTATTTATCGGCCCTTTTAGCCCGATCACTTTGCTTTGTTGAATAAAAGAAGAAAAAATTGCTAAAAAAAAAAAGACTGGCATATCACTTCTCCTAAGTGGTACGATCCACTTTGATTGATAAGATGGTTCGGAAACCGTATCGCAATAATAACTACACAGCTATAATTATTATAACTGGAAATTCGCAAATTTTTAGATAAATGTCTCAGACATATCAATCTTTCCACTATAAAAGTTTCATAATTTTCCGAACGTTCCACTAGATAACGACAACGTGGCTATTGAAATATTCGTTTCTGGCTATTGCACTTCCTAGCAATTTGTAGTCGCAGATAGACTTAAAAGTAACTTAAAAGTGCAATCAATGTCGCTTATCCTAATATTATGAAACGTTTCCTTCGTCATTTAATTACGAGTTTTGTTAGATGAAGTTCGTTTCCTTCGTCCCCTGGAAAATCACCTTTTCGCAGTTGCGTTACTGTCGCTCTGGAACGACGATGTTCAAACGTGCCAACGTATTCGATCGTGAAGAGAAGACGCAAAAAGGACACGGTGCAGACGAATAATAATAATAATCTGGACGAATAACATCCGTGTTTTGCGGCGCGAACGCGTACAAAGATATTCTCAGTTTATCCGACCTCCGACTCGCTCGCGACTGTGTTCCATTAATTATCTCGATAATTAACAATGCGATTGCGTTTCGAGATCAATTACAGCAATGACCTCCTCGATATCAAACAGCCGGTAAGCAGATTGAATGCAATCGTGGCAGATTACAACTAAATAGCACGGTTTGAATGTGAGCGAAATCTCTGCACACATGTGGAACATGGTGCGCGTAGAAGAAAGGAAAGGAGACAGTCAGCTACGTAATTGTGCGAAAAATTCCAACTAATTATTCGTGCTTGATTCGCAATTGTTCTACGAAGAAGCGAAACATTCACCATGGTAAATTGAACCGTATGACATTACGCCTTTTGTGTCTCGTATATTTAACGTCTTCCTCAAATTTATAAACGTTCTAAATTCAGGGTACTTAATCATTGTACGTATCGTTTCGACAGAGACTTTCCCTATGAAATAAAATTTGTGGAAACTCGTTTTAGAAGTAACAGCCAAATGAAAATAATAGGAAATACTATTAAATTCGTTCGTGAAATAGCTTCGCATGCAGTTTGATTGACCGGTTTATCAATTGTCTGCTTCAATTATCTGCTTCAAAACGAATATCTCTGGTTATCGACTGCGAGTGTATCGTACATTTATGGCGTACTCTTTGTTTTCATTTATTGAACGATGGAAAAGTAATAACGCGTATATAATGAATACAAATTGCAAACGTTAGCCTTTCACGTCGCAGCCGTCGAAAGGCTGACGCTTGGTATGAAATTCGCCGGGTAGAATGTTACGAAAATTTACATTTTCCCCGTGACGATCGAGTATCTATCAGCCCCTGGAAACGCGTCATCAACGTCTGTGACGTGGGCGGGATTTTATTTCGCAATTTGTAGATCCACGTTCACACCAGCGATACAGCAATCAGTCGACACGCATCGATAAGGTGCAACGTAGTATGCATTTTCAAATCAAATTTTTCAGCCACCGTGAATTATTTAAAGAAGACGTAGTGATTGTGATCATAGACGCGCAAACGCTGCAAAAAATATTCCTACATATTCTTATTCTTCGACGAAGCGTTTTTTTTTTCATTTCAAGTTTCACATTTCATTTTCACGATATTACGTTTTTAATGTGAACGCCTGCAAAACAAATCGGCATCCTCATTTTCCAACGAAGCGTTTCTATCATGTACGTTTCATTCACGTAATATCAAATTCCTGTAATCATGTGAATCAGGGCTACGAAACGATGTGAAACTCAATATGCCTGGAGTTAATTAATTAGTATATATAAATGCTATAAAGCATTCTTCGCTTTATATTAAAAAATGTGCGTATTTTCAAGCCTGAATGCGTGTGACTATGCGAATAAAATCTGAAATTGAGCTTCCGATTAAATTTATTTATCGATATTATAGAACGCACCGTAATCGCTCAGATATATTCTCAACGTATTATTTTTCTGATCAAACATAATCAATCAGTCAATCGGACGACTAAAATTATTTAAAATTGCCGTACGATTTATTCCCTATTTAATTTATTAAACGTGGAAGGAGATGAACGCGTTACGTGAAAAGAGTTTGCCTATCGGGGACAAAGTAAATGAAGCAAAAAATTAGAAATATCGATATTTTTATCGCGGCATTTACCCGAATAATTGACGATAATCGATAAATACGATTAATTTATACCTTCCGTTCGCAAGTTACAAAACGACCGCGTAACATGAAACGTTAAACTTCGTTAACATGCAACGAAGAAGCGCTGCTACCAAAGAAAAAAAAAAAAAGGAAACATCGTTCTACGTAAGGAAAATCCGACATAATCTGTGTTTCTTATTTTTGTCCGACTTCGCTCCATCGTAAAATCCGAAATAACGTTACAAGTTGCATTAAAACTCGTAATTCAAGGACCGATCGTATACGATGGCATCGTGAGAAGCAAAAGGAGAATCTCGCGAGAGCGAACTAGAGTGGAAGAAGAGAAACCTTGCCGTTTAATCGACGAGTTTTCCAACGAACCCGCGTCGTAAAGGTGAAAATAACGAAATGGCGGGAGGCCACGGGAACGGAGCGAAGAAGAATACGTCGTGTGGCAAAAGAAAACTGTCCTCGACAATGGGGTTTGACCTTATTTCATTTGGTAAATTCGATGAGAAAGACTGTAACGAAGAGAGCGAGCATCGCCGAAAAGTAGGTTAGCTAGTTGCGTCGAAGGAGACGAGGAACCTGTACGAAATTGCAAATATCTGTCGGGCTTCGGGAGCAAATTTTTCAATGGGATTCCTTTCTTCCCCTATACAAATTGAGTCGGGTATCTCGCGGGATCCGATATCGGTCTTTCCTCGATAATTTCTCGTTGAATTAACATTATTGCAACGCCCTCGGCAACTTGTTCCTTGTTATCATCTTTTCGTGCAATACGGTCGTTGGAGATATCGCGAGACGTTCTACCATTTGGTGGAGATAAGTAAAAAGTCTGAGAAGTAATTTCCTCGAAGGTAAAATAACCTTCGAACGAAGAAGATATCGAGATCCACTTTATATTTTTCTGGTTTTCAAAAACGAACGGAGAGCTGTTCGACTGACATAGCTGCGTTTTCTTTCCAGTCGAATCATCGTGAATAATTCGTTGAAAGACACGACGAGATAAAAGATTTTGATCGATAGTTGCGCTATTAATATTGAATTTCTAATTAATTTCAGTAGGAGTATATAAATTACCATCGTTCGGAGTTTCAAAATGTAGTAAACGTGTCTCTGAAACTATTGACAGAGTTTCCGCAAGATTGACCTTTAACTCATTTCGTTGTTCGTCTTCGTCGAATAGAGTTTCAACCAGAATTTCTAATCTATTTTATTATCAAAAATACTTGCAACTATTTAACACGATATCGTAGCATGAAGGATTGACACAGCTATAATAACGATCAATGGCATCGTACGCAATCTATCAATAGATATACCCATCGTGTGATAAAGCAAAATTAACATCGCAAGTTTCTCTCAAGCGTACAAATATTTCTAAATGTTCCATAATATTCCAAAACATATGATGCATTCCTGCTGAAAGAATATGCAGACTACATCTTCCTACTAGCACTGTACATTTTCGAATATAAAGAATAACGTCAACGAGTTTTAATAATCTCAAACGAGGGAATCTCTCTCGAAAAAAAAACACTAAATAAAATAGATTGCGTAGAACGAAAGCGACTAAAACATTCCTTTCATACGTAACGATCGTCTCTCTCTCTTTTTGGCTTTGAAAGTCTGTCTATCAAAAAAGTATTCGGTTTATTCCATCTTGAAAGCGGCTGCAACTAGCGGTTACAGTAGCCAACCGCGCAAACTGACTGTTACAAAGCGTTGTCGACACATCGCGTTCATCGTGCGGAGGCACGTATCAGCGTTTCCTCCGTTCTAGAGAGTACAAATTCCGAAACTCTCATCGCACGTTGGAACAAAAGAAAGAACGCGGAGCCTGCGACCGCGGAAAACGGGAACAACGGCCATGAGCGGGCGGTGCATTCGCGACAGAAACTATGCGCATTCGAATTACAAATGCATCTCGCACGTCGGCCAACGCTGAATGAATTGTACTTGTCGGTCGTGTAATTTCGAGCAAATTACTCTGGCTTTGAACGAAGCCGAAAAGAAAGGAGAAAAAAGAGAGGAGAAAGGCAAAAGGAAAAGGGAGAAACAAGTAGAGAAGAGGGAGAAGGGAGAAGAAACTCGCAAGGGGGAGAGGAAGTCCGTCGTTTCGCGATTGTCCCCGGGCTCTCACTTTCCCGCTCGACGCCACGTTTCTTTCTTTTTTCCACTCGTTTAAATGCGACCCGACAGTAATTAAGTAAAAAACGAGCACGCTATTTACGCGGATTTGTTTCGTTTGCGCGCGTTGGCCGCACGACGCGTCGCAGCGTCTCGCTTCTCGTTGCTTTCGTTTCAACGAGACTCGTCGAAATATAGCTATTACAACGGAGATAACGAACCAGCGAGAAGAAGGCGTTACAGCGTAATGGCGATAGTTGCAGCCTCGAGCTCGTAAAACCAACCTGTTTTACGCGTATTGTCTTAGAAGAATTTTTAATTTATTCGTTGATCTCTGCTTAACTGTGTTTCGCTAACGGAGGAAAACTGCAAGTTGATTGCCGATTGTACGCGAATAATTCGCGCAATGCGCTCTATAAAAGTTTGATTATCTAAAATCTATTTTCCATATTAAACTTTTGTCATTTTTTTAGAATTCTCTTCGCCTAGTTTTCAACTACGTTGATATCACTCGTAATTGAACGTATCTCGAGGGTTTACCGTGAAGCGAGACTTTTTCAAATGAAAGTTCTAATCGATATTTCGATACATGGTGCTCGGTACCCTGCGCGTTACATTAACGAAGAGTAACCGATTTTTTCGATAGTACACGGTTATACGAGGAAAAAGATATTCGTGCGTTGAACAGATTGGAAAATAATTTACAAATTTCGTGTCGGGTAATTGGATTAGAAGAACTGGCGTTTCAAATGAACCATTGAAAGACGGTAATATCGTTGTTACGTCCGAAACACGCAACGACCATAAGGCGGGAAAACTCGCCATTATTTTCCATAAGACCGAAAATCTTGCGGTTAGAAAATGTGCGGCCTTGAGGTCCATGAAACACCGTTGCACCTAATATAACGTTACCCTCGTAATATCTCCCTGCACCTATTACATGTTACCTTCGTAATGATTCTTCGTCGTCCACTTCTGACAGCTTATCAATATCATTTACTCTCACGTAAGGCCGACTCTGTATAAATATTTATTATCTTCGTGCAACAGACAGTACAATTTTTATACGACCAACTATTTCCTACCACGCCTTTCAAATATTCGCAGTACGTGTCATCCAGTCGGAATTTTCTATATTAACGTGTAATAACGTATAATCTCCATTTGCGTGGGACGAAGATCTCATTCGAGAAAACAGCGTTTCGCACACACCAACGTAATATTATCATGTTAGGGGAGGAAAAATAAGAAAGGAAAGCGTCGCGTTTTCTTCACAAAGACACGAAATTAGTCGTCTGGTTAAGAATACCAACGTGAAACTTACCGTCTCGTATCACGCCGCTTCCCAGCTGTCTCCATTTGCTGAAGGTAGTGCCGCCTTCATCCGGCGTAACCGATCCGGTTGTTCCGGAATCTGGTTGCGTCGTCACCATCTACGACAGAAAATAGCATTCACCGTAAGGACAGCCTTTAAAACGAAGCTCGGTCGCCACGAGTTGCACGACTCTCGCTGGATTATTATAGCCGCAGGTAGGTAATGAACGTAATCGAAGCTCTACCACTCGTAACAGCGATAACTGCGAGGAACATGGTCGACTTCTAAGAACTTAGGATGCTTTCTCTTCCGTCGCGTGTCGCGATCTTCGTTACAAATATCGCTGGCTTGGTGGAATTTACGAGCTCGATGAACGGTTCTGTACGTGATATGATTTTTCAATTGCAACGGTATGGCAATACGGATACTTACGAAGTCTGTCTGTGAATAGAAGGTAATTTTACACACCCATTCATAGGCATTAGGATATCTACGGTTCTCGTGCAGAACGTGATAATTAATCTGGATTTTCGGACAAATGGAGGAGGTTATTTTCGTGTAAGATTATAAATCAAATCAAAAGCAGATAATACAGTAGTATAAATTTGGAAAATCTATTTACAGGAATTACAGGAAAACAGTAAATTATTAATTATATGCTGGCTGCACAGTGTTGAGTCAAAAGGACGTATCATATTTGCAACGTTCGCTCGAAGCAAAGCAATGCTACCAGGTAGCGTAAAGTTAGTTTACACGTATGTGTATTAAATAACAAAAGCGTATGTTCGTTGAAACCGAAAATATAGCGGTTTGTATTTCGGGCTTACGTGAAATCGATGCCTGGTTGTTAAATAGTGAAATACTGATTTTTCTCAAAACCATCGTTCGAACGGATTTGTCTATTTGAATTAACACGGTAGGATGTTTCGATAGAGAAAATTCGTAGTAAAGCACAGTGGCTATATTTATCACAGAATATTTATCAAAGTATTTGCATATTGATCCTAGAAAAGTTAAAGGAAGGTGAAAAACTGTCCACAGAATTTGAAACGTTAATGAACTTTCGAAAACCTTAAACATCGTAGGATTGATTAATTAGTTGTGATTGCAAGTGTATTCAATTTCGCATCGTTTGACAGTACGTACTTTCATACGAGCCGTTTAATGCAAAAGTGATGTAGGTGAAGAAAGTTGATTACCGGATAATGAAGGGGCAAAGTAAAAATTTTGTAAAGCTTCGGGTTGGCGGTCCTCGCTTATTCTGCTATCCGCCGAGAAACTAACGAAGATATATTTCCGCGACTTCTGCGCAAAACAGAATGAAGGTTGCCCCAGCAAATAGGCAAAAGATTGACTTACACCACTTTTGCATTAAACGGCTCACATATACATGCAGTATATTCGCACATATCCTTATTTTCCACGAACGTGTCTTTTCATCAAGTTCTACGTTTCGTTCCCGTTGTTTCAAACTTTGTACGCTATTTTTGTACACACCATATGTCTGCCTATCTCGTATACCTGAAAGGATCAAACAATTCCAATCCGCCTCTGTATAAAGAAAAATACGTATCCAAAATAGAATCTGTAGATCGGCGAGAATATACATCGATCGATCAGTTACAAATCAGCCCACGATTTCTTTTTATTCGTTGTTTATTAACGAAACCCAGTCTCGATTGGATAGCTCTTTCGCTCGATCGAAAATATCACACGCGAATATACAAATAAAACGGCGACAGGCTGTTAGACGACTTCCTTCCCAGCATGGATATATCCCGAAGCGGCGAAAGCGTAGCCAGTTGAAAAGTCAAACACTCTGACGACCTATATTTACAGTAACTTTTCCTCTGCCATTATCACGGCAAATAGAAAACGCTTATAAAGTATAGTCTAACACCACTGTCAAACGAAGGTTTGAACGGGAGGTCAATATTTTTGTCGACCTAACGATTATCTCGGGTTCGTGGACGTTCGTTCCTTTTTTAAGGTCGCACGATCCACGCGGAGATTGACTTCTTGACCCTCGATAACTCGATGGTATTCGCTGCATCGCGGTTGAATAAAATTGAACATCACACAGACCGAGAGCCAATCTAATAATCGGAATGTAAATCGTTTCTTTGGCATGTTATCAGCCATTTTCTTCCGCTCTTCGTTTCCATATCTCTCTGCCTGATCTTCGATTCTCTATCCCAAATATTCAGGTAGCATGTACGCTACGTCTCGTATACAGCGCCAGCCATAAATCGAACTGCGTCAGACGGAAAATACTTCCACTTGACTACGTGTTTATCCATCGTGTGTTTCTCATTTGTTTGTAAATATAAATATACGTACCCGTTCCATTGTTGACAGGAATTTTTTAGTAATTTTGGGTCGTGTTTCTTTAATCGGAGAAACGAATTCTAGGATAAATGAGATTTCAAGGGGCTACCTCGTTGAAGAGATTGAAGAGAGCTGTCTCTTTCTGAAGATTAGTAACGATATTCCGTTAGCAAGGCAGAAGAGCGTAGCAAACGATAAACAAGAGTGAAATAATCGATAAATGGCACACATAAATGAAACACAAAAAACAACTGCAGAAATACTGATTTAAAGAATAAAATTTAAAGATTGGGAAGACAGATTCGAAGACAGACAAAAAGAAAACGTTTGACACATACGCGTCATAATAATATACGATGAATATTTTATATTTATTTTCATACGAAACACAGTCGTAATTTTAATCTGTTGAAGAAATTACTTCAAGAAAATTTCTATACCTTTTCTTTTATATATCCGTGACCTGGAGACCGCTGTTACGAAGAGAATAGAATTTAGTGAAAGAAAAGAAAATTCGAAATGAGAAGAGATCCATATTATTGTGCCTTTGAATATAAATTGTGTTTTGCATTACAAAGTCTAAAAACAAAGGAACTATAAGTAGATTTCTATTGCTGTCTCTTGTAGCCTTCAGCTAAAGCTACAAGGTTAATTAACTTTTTGGTAATATCCTTTGCTGTAAATATATGAACGTGCTCTCTATCATGTTCTTCCTATTATATTGTAACACTATAATAGTGAGAATCTGGATCAGCATTAATACTTATACCTATACTTATTTCAATATATTGTTCCATTACAAATTCATCCATTCGTTCCTCTATCAGTCAACCTGAACACAGTCGTTGCATCACAATTCGACTATTCGTCGTTCTTTTTCTTCCTTTCCTGTTTTCTGCGAGTAATTAATGTTTATAATCGAAGTCCTACTGTACTATTACGAAAGCCTGTAACACGTGTTCCATGATCTTGAACAACGTGATTACAATGGATCGTACTGTACACTGGTCTCTGATACATGCATACAAATTCACAGAGGCGGAACGCCAGCGTGTTCTGTCCTTCGCCCTTCGATCCACGAACAGAATAGAACGCAGGCTCGGCTTTTGGGAGGATTCCAAAGAGGCCAAGAGGAACGCGCGCTATCGTAATCCGAGTGAGCGATGGAATCCCGGAATGCAAATTCAACGGGGAATATTAAACGGCCGATATTCTACAGTGGCCTTCTGGTAATGCACAGCCGACGCTCGGCTCGGCCATATGGCGTGCCACGAGCTTTTGTTAGGCGGCCGGAAAACGAAAATGCGGTCAAACCGTGACCGAATCGAAACGTGTATACATACTGCATGCATATGTCGAATAACGCGGGTTCGCGCGTTTCTCTACGCTACCGAAGTAGTACGAGTCGCTAAATGGCGCGGCCTTTCGCGCTGACGATTTCAATCGACAAAATTTTTATGCATCCCATTGTAACGCTTGCACTTTTTTGTCCTTTTTCGAGATTGCGTGGCCGTACAAAAGCACGTGTATGAATTGTTAACGGGAAAATTGTAGGATGAATGGACGTCACAGGAGATCGAAAATCGGACTACCTTTGAACGATTTGGCGGTACAGAGTGGATATAGGCGGACTTTTCTAAGAGTAACAGACGTCGAAATGAATATTGTGCTTGCGGTCTTGTCGCTAGTTTTAAAATTAGTTTATATTAGTTTATTTTAAAATTAGTTTTAAAATTAGTTTAAAAGATTCTGATTTATGTGCTTTTATCATCGAAATGGCGAGAGTATTTAAATTCACGGCTGATAATACAGAACGAAAGTAACGAGTAAAATCTTCTATTTACGGAAGCTAAATTCTTTTCTACAAGGAGATAGATATGTCTCTTGATAAATGTAAATTGCAATCGTAAATTAATATGTCAACGTGCAAATGATAAATTTTATAAAGTGAGAAATTCTCAAGTTATTCTCTTTTATTACTTTTTATCAGAACTAATCGCAAATTAAATATTTTCCCCTGCCGCTTCAAAATCCCGCGCAAATATTTTCTTGCTTCCATACATTTTCCGGTTTCTATAAAAGAAACAAGAAGATAAGGGAAGATTCTCAAAAATTGATTAAATTTCCATCGTATTTATTACAAGAAGAAACATTGAAAAATGTATTTGTATATTAAACCGATAAGTACATCTGCCGATCTTTTGACATTTGCAAAAGAACGGGCGAAATAGCGGGGAAGCAAATTGTGCGTGAAACGCAATTCATTAGCGTTGGATCCATGACAAATTCAACGCAACCCTCGTGAATCTTTAGCGAAACAAGCCGTTGCTTCGTGAAACTCAATCTGGAAATCCACGGTTTTGATCAAACAAACCCGGATATCAGTTACTAACACAAAGCACCGCTTTTGTTGAGATTGCTCCCATTCGTTCGGCCAAAATTCCTTTATTCAATTTATTTGTTGCTCTCTCCCGGTACAACCAGACGGATCTAACAAGTGGAAACTATTAGAGAACCACTTATTCCGAAATTAAACGGCTTTATCTCCTTCCAAGCACATTAAACATAGCGCAACAACGTTACGATGAAGCGCGATTTACATTTTCTTTTCGTAAATGGAGAATCAGCTTACAAACGATAAAGATTAAACAGTAGATTTTTCTCTTTCCTTCTGTAAGCTATTTTGAACGATGTTTCACACAGTGGTGGATTCTCTTGGATAGATAACAACAAACTGTGGTCCATTAGTAGAATTAAAGAGTCTCTTTGACTGCACGAAAGTAAAGTCTGTAGAAGGAATTAGGGTCAAAAAGTGTGAGACGTGCAGGTATTTGTAAGATATCTCCAATTGTCCATAAACCCATTGTAATACGAGATTTCTACGGTTGCGACCAATTAGGTCAATCAGAGGCAGCAATGGAGAATGCTTTAATCGAAGATTCTACGTGCAATCATAGAATGATAGATGGAAATCGACGTACTGCGTTGTTATTGCCGTTCTGTTTGGTCACGTACATTTGAGAATTCACTTTTGCTCGGCTCAGTAGTACACACAAACATACAGATATTAACTTGAGACAATTAACGAATAATTAATTTTATTATCTTATATTATTTTTTCGGGCGCGTATCGTCCAAGTATTAATTCGTTTCAGATATAAATAAAAGCATACAATAGAAATTCGTTTAATTAAAACGTTCATCGTATTTTATATGAATTGTTCGAAACTGGAAAATCGATTCGGAAACATATAGGAAATTATTTTACTTGATAAATCAGTACACAAACAATCGACATGAACAAAGAATAATAAAGGTGTATTGTCTGTTTTCAGCAGATGACTTTTGAATTTTATGATAGATAAACAAGATAGTTAAACAATTACCTGTTACATTTATGCCATCGATATTTTAGAAATTATTCATGCACACGAGTTATATATAAACAGACGACTGGCCGAAGTTCTACGTTATTAAATATACAATATTTATTTCATTCCTGATATTTTATTCATTCTCCAGACGCGAGATGTTTCAATTTATTCATCTAATCTGCTATTGACTTTATAAAGCTATTATTGCAGCACAATAACGTGGTATAAAATAGGATATCAGCATCGTATTTTTCCACCAGCCGTATATTCAGCATTATTAAAGCCATTTTTATACATGGTAATATGAGAAGCTAATTGAAGAATTTAGAAGAGTTTATAACAGTCATAAAAATGGATTAAATTTCTAATTAAGACTGTGACTAAAGTTCAAACTAATAAATTTTGCGAAAATTAGTCCTCTCACAGGAATATACAATGATACGTTTTTATTCGCCAAACTATCATGCCAGGAGTAATAAAATTTAATTCCTACTTTTAATTCCAACATTTGCAATTAATTTCTGTGAAAAGTTACGCTCTTCTAAAACACACAACATAAATTTACGCACACGCTTTATTATGCAAATAGTCATAACTTTTTGATACGAGCGAACGATATTATAAAGCAAACGATACCCTGTATTGTTCGGAAGATTTCCAGAGGAACATTCGTTACTCGATATTGTCTGCATTATCTCCCTTCTGTAAATCGAATGTCAACTTTTCGTCGTATCATTCACCAACAGGTATAAAGATCCAACGCGAAACATTTTTCATCGCAAGGAGTTTTCCTCCCGGACCTTTCTTCCCCAAGTACCCAATCCAACCGTCTACTCAGCGAAACGAATCTCTGAGTTATTTATGCAGTAGCCTCTTTTCCTTTCCTCGCCTTTTATCGCCAGAGACAAAATCAAATAGAAATTTTCACCGTCTCAATGCCACTGTAGCAACGTCGCGAAAGTACAAAGGATTAATAATTTTTAAAAGTCTAAATTGATAATGAGAAGGCAGATATGCACTTCATTCGCGTCTCTTCGTCAATACGAGTCTATCGTTGTGACTCGAAAACGTTCGATTCGTTCTATGTAAATTCCACCCTGTCCAATATATCGATCCTCAAAAACCTTCCAAACTTTCCAAACATTTGAATTTATTATCCCCCTTGACGAAAGTCAAGACTCCTCGTTCAGCTTGGTAGCGTGTCGTATCATACTTTTTACGCATCTCCAAACATTTCGGCTGACATTTCTTACGATTTTCCTAATACTCTCTACTACTCTTTATTAGAAATTCGGTAGCATCGATGGACTTTATTATATTTCTAGCAGGTAAATACCTAAGAAATTCAAGCTACGGGGAGTATCATCTCAGTTTGTTCTTAGAGTGACAAAATCTGACGCGACATATAACAAATTTGATGTTAAGGAAGAACGTCCCCAAAGGCCGTGCTGGCCCTAGGAAATATAATCCAGCCGTCTCGATCTTGACACGATCTTGAAATAATGCCATTTAGCTCGTACTCGAGGCGTACAGCCAGTATTATAGAGGAATATAATTCATTGTCAGTCGGTCCTAACTCACGTCAGATTGCGGTGATGCAAAGAAATAAGGCCATGTTGAAGCTCGGTCGTGTGTGTAGACGTTGTAAATCTGACGGGATCGGCTTCTAAAGAACGGGAACGCTATGGATGAAATGCTAACTGTTTGCTTGAGAACGTGTGCCTGTCTGTTTTACGTTGCTTCTGGATCACCTCCAAAGATTTTCGTAAATTGCCACCATCAATATATTTTATTCGCTTGACAAAAAAAGCGCAATAAAACTGTCTTTTTTTATTGCCGCTTTTTATCCTACCCATTTTATTAAATTTATTTATCAGCTTCTCGTGTCTCCTCGATTTAATTTAATTCGGAAGAAAAATTGTTGGAGCCAAGAAAGTGCATACCATGCAGATGACAGAAATATATAAAATAGTTAAAATAGTGTAATACTCTGACAATACTCGTGACATTTAATATCGCATTTAATACCCGAAACAAATTTTTTCCTCAGATTCCGCTTCTTTAATTGTATTCATGCAAATGTGAATTTGTATAAGAATTATCGTATAGAAATGATAATACCAAATAGTATTAATTAAGAGGGAGAATATAAATGATTACCTTTTTGACGAAGGATACCACGTTCGCAGGTATCATCATGAATGTAGTGGCGTAGCCTGTCTTCGATAGGCAGAAACGGAGGAAATACTCTTTCTTTTAGCTCCCTGTTGCGCCTTCTTTGGCGTTCTGGTTTCCGGCTCGGGTTACCGGCATAAAGTTGTTCTCGTGCTAGATATCCGCTATGTTCTTCGCCCTCGTTTCACAATAAGTTGTCAATGTACCAAAAACAAGATTGCTCCAACCAAAATCGATAGAATGTCGAGCCACTTGGCTCACCCTTTTGCCAAAAAGACATTCCCATGAACTTTGACTTGTTTTACACCGGGTATCATGGAAAATCTCCCTCGGGAAATGGAACTGCAAATGATCTGAAATAAATACGATATTTTATGTTAAACACAGTAGCACACATGTAGTCAGGCTTATTTCTATCGTAGTAACTAAGATCATATTAATAGAGAAATTTAATAACAGAATCGATCGACTGAAATCCACCGATTAATAAATTGATCAAATTAAAAGCTGTTAATGTTCGCTCATGAAACTTCTCGATGCAAAGAGACACAAATGTTTCTCTGTTTTTAATCTATCCTTGACCTATGCTTCAAATAATAGCGGATTAATCTGCGATGATACTTCTAGCATTGGAGAAGAAATTATGATACTTTTAATGGTAATTAGAATCCTATCTTTAGGCAGTAAAGGTTGAAATTGTTTGAAATACATGTAACAATCGAGAAATAATCGAATTAATATGGTATTATTTAATTTAATATTGTTTCACTACTATATTGGGTACTTTAATGAAAACTTCACGACTAGATATTTTATGTAACTTTATACTTTACGCTATTTTATGTTTAACATTCATTGAAACCCCATTTTACGTATAGCGAATACTTTTACTGACATCTACGTCGGAAATTGGATACTGTTTAAATATTTAGAATTAATGATTTTATTACTATTTTGTGATGACTGCAATTAATATCGATATCTTTATAATCTACGAAAAAAATATTATCCTCTTCCGAGTCTAATGAACATAGTAAATCTGTTACTGAAATCAATGTAGCGATTACATAGCTCGTAATATCCTTAATCTTGCTTATATGCAAATATACTTGGCTAGGTATATCTATATTTGTGCAATAATTTTTTATATTTCGATCATCGTGTGTAAACGGAAAAACATCTATATTCACATACCTATCGTTGTATTAATCGTTACGACTTATTGTAGTGATCGTAATAACAATGAAATATAAGTACGTTCGATAAAACGCTAACTTTAATGAAAATAACGTCATTGCTTTAATCGCGTGATTAAGTAAACAACAACGTCGTCACTATATTTATCAACATAATAATATCGCGAAATTTAAAATGTTGCTACTTAAAGAAAGTCGTGTGCAGAACTAACACAAAGTCACTTTACCCTCTACCATCAAGTAAACATACGAAACTATTTCACTTTAGGTTCAAACATTAATTAAGTCTATGATAAGCACTCCCTATCCGCGTCGAAAGTGACTGTTTAATAATTTACGTTGATACTGTACTGTCATCCGAGATACTTCATTCGTGCATAGTGGCATAATCAGCGATGTGTCCTGAAACGACAATATTTTAACTCACTTAAGTGCTTTTAATACGCGGAATACAGTTTCTAAAATATTACAGTAGTTTCCGGTATACTTGCTGTTATTCAAAGAAGTTCACTTAAATCAACATTTTACAGAGAATTATTCTAAAAAAAAAAAAAAAAAAAAAATCAGGTCTAGAATTTCGACATTTTTTCCTACCCAGTTAATTATCATTAAAGTGTACGAACGCGTTATTTTTTAATTGGTAAAGCTACCTCTGTACCAGAAATCTAAATTAATTATTTAAATTGCTACACAAGTTAATTCCGAGTTCAGTAAAATAAAGTTTATTTCTTAGTTATAAAATTATATCTCAGATTTTATGACGAAACGTTACGTTCATTTCAAAAGTTCATCTATTCGCGTTACGTAATAATACCTAATTGCTTTCGGTCGTAGTTAAATAGCTTAGAATTAGGATTACCTAATTCTAATTATACAATCGATCGTCTATAAATTCAGCTGTGTTCCCGAGTTTCGAATGCAACGAACAAAATTCATAAAACACAGGATAATCGCAATCTGTGTATTCTCTCAGTAAGTACGTGACACAGAAAAATTTCGTGTAAAGTGAAATTCGTATTTATTTTTTACTATCGATACCAGAGCAGTGAGATATCAGACACGCATAATCGCTGTACCATGAACCATTGAATGTTTAAAACAAAGATATATAGCGTACTTCGCATTCTCTTGGCGCATTTCATGCAAATCTATATTGTTTAACGACACTGAGAAAGACGAAAAGTACGATTATCTCTACAAAGTAACCAAATATAAGCGACTCGATGCCGAAACATCAAAAAGAAGGAAAGAGTAGTACTATGTCTGAAATTGGTATAAGGCTGCAAGAGCACAGAGAACGAATTTGATGTACGTTTAGACGAGTTGAAGATATTGGAAATCGGAGCAAAGAATGGAAGATCGAAATTCAGTAGCTTACGTAGCTTTCTTTGCGATAAACGGATGTTAAGCTGGCTTTGGAATACGTTTATTGGTACTTTCGCCATTGTCAGTCCAACCGTTTCGACATTTCTGATATTACAGTAATTTATAATATATATTTAATGTATATATAACTCATTATATGCGTGTAAAATTATTATTATTATTTAATTTAACCATTATTTAATTTAACCATTTATTGATATGCGGTTAATTTACAATTTCAATATTATGAAACCATAGTTATAAATTGTACAGCAGATATTTTTAATTTTCCTCTTTTTTCTTTTTTTTGGACATTGAAGACAATTAATTGCTTCGATCATCTTGGGAGCCTTAAACTTAATAGATCTATAACGTTATAAACATCGAAAAATATATTGTATTTTTATCGTTTGAATCCTTTGTATCGTTTGCGAGGTAAGGATGACGAATAGGTACTTTATAAAAGCAGAGCCGGAAAGGATCACTTTGTACGGAAGGAAAGCTTTCGATATCTTCAAGTTATATTTCTATTCAGGAGGAATCGCGCTACGTGTTTAGCGAAGATTGCAGAGTTATCGTGTGTTATAAATTGTAGGAATCTGAGTGAAGAATCAATGTGGAACCGAAACGATTCAATTACACTTTGAGGAATGACCATTCAGGTATATTTAATCAATTCCGTAAAGTATCAGATTACATTGCGATGAAATGAGAGGATCGTGTTTTACGAGTACATAAAAGTGCTCTAAAGAGCGGAAAAATAAAACAATTTCTATCAACAACCGCAGCAATCACGTTTTTAGAACGCCAAATCGTAAAATGTTTTTACCACTAAATTTCTTGCGTGTTTAAATGGAAAAACATTTCTACAGTATCACAATATAGATAAATTATTGATGATAACAACAAACATAATAATGAGATTAAGAAATATTAAACAATAAAGAAGCAAGCGAAGATCGAAGAAAATTATCTATAATTTTATACAATAATCATTTTTATACAAATATATTTATATGCATGATTGATACGTTTTTTGTTTCTCCGTAATCTATACAAAAGTATTACGATACTCGTGTCATAATGAAAATTCTTAGAATATCTCCAAGTGTAAATCATCGATTTTGTCAATACTAATGCTGACATATACATTAAATTATACGTCATTCGATATCCTGCCTAATGAAATCCTTTTGTGTTTCCTACCGTGTCACAGCTATAGGTTGTCCGATTTGCGTGCAACGTTTCGTACATGACTATACGTATACATTAAACATGAATATTTAATAATAATTTGAACAGTCAAAAACAATTTGTCATTTACGTGACATAATTGCACGTGGTCGTAATTCAATGGCCAGAAGCTGTACGTTTTCCTCCATCAACATCATTGTTCACCCTTATTGATCTCGATAATTAATTTTGAGCGGCGTCCAGCTTCTTGCTTCGGAACATGGAGAAAACGAATTCCACGGAGCACGCAGCGTAAGTAAGGAATTGCTAAGGAGTTGGAGCTCCTTCGTTGGGATCATTACGAGATAAACTAATATGTGCCGGACCATTATGAGCGTCATGCTTGAAATTCCACACCGCCTCCGTTTCCACCTTTATCCGGCTTCTTTCTCCCTTAGGAAGACGTCGAATCCTATCTACGCCTTTTATCCTGCTCCCTCCTCTTCCTTCGCCCCATAAAACATTTAGCGCAGAATTTTACGCAATCTTGTTTGCACCTTCGGTTAATTTGAAAGCCGGAGTACGAGTTTCGTTAATCTTGGTCTTGTAACGAGAACAAAAACGGAATAACAATATTGTATATGGGTAGCGATACTTAATTGAAAACGAACATGGTATTAACACAATGAACGTTATATTTTAGTTCGTTATGATCTTACTTCGTTAATTTCGTTCGTTACGCTTATATTCTCGCGATTAATTGCTATCTATTCGTTCCTCTGTTAATACTTAAATTTAATAGCCTCTGCGTCACGTTTAAAGCACCGACATCGTTATTTTCAGAGCGCGATGTTTCCTTGTATTTGTTTTTTCAAAAATACACAAACAGCCTTAAATTCATTAAAACTATAACAAACT
Source organism: Bombus impatiens (assembly GCF_000188095.3). NCBI lineage: Eukaryota > Metazoa > Arthropoda > Insecta > Hymenoptera > Apidae > Bombus > Bombus impatiens. The sequence goes on along the minus strand of NT_177158.1, from coordinate 160,601 downwards.
TTTCTCCACTATTATTCTCTTTCCATTGAAAATCAACGTACGGCTCGAGTATTCTTGAAAGCCGGTATTTTTTAATCACGACGAAAATGACCAGAATTTTTCGACCTCCCTAAATTTTTACGCAAATTTCGCGGCATCCAAGTTTTATTTCGCCCTGATATCGATTCGTGGCCGCGCCGTCTAAGGTATCTCGTCTGCCATCCAAATTTTTATCGATACTCCGGAAAGTTTCGTCGACGAGAAGGCAACCACGTCGAGAAGAAAATTCCACCAACCCTCGTCTCGTCTCGTCTCGCTTGCGGATCGAGCTATGTCCGCCGATGAATCCGTCGAATATTCTGACAAATGCTTCGAATGTATGGATTTACATTGGGCTGGAGGCTGAATAAATTACCAAGAGTATATCAGACAGACAGTGCAGATGTTACAAAAGACGAGGTCGTTGGAAACTACGAAAATCCGAATAGAGGCTTACTTCTATACCCTCTCAGGCATAAAATCAACTCGGTGAGAGTATTCAGTATGTCGATTACGTTCCCGAAACGACACTCGAGCGCGAGAGTGTGGTCGATCCTCTCTAATATCTTCAGCTTTAATATTTTTGTTCTGATTCGAACGAAGAGTTTCGAAGATTACGTTTACGGTTACGGTTTTCGGTGTTTCAGCCGATGCGTTTGAACGGCCAGATCTCTCGTTTTTAAGTCACGGAATACTTTGTCGTTGAGAGTAATTTAGTTAAAAATCTTCTTAGTTAAATTCAGTTAGAAATGCAGCAAGAATTAAGTAAACGTGCACGTATGTTGTAACAATTTATAGTATTTCGTTAAATTCATTGGACGCTGTTGTCTTTTCCTTCTAAATGATCCTTAATAATTTAATAATAGATAACGCAGATTTGGTCAAGATCGGAATACAATTTTTTGACGACAGATGCTTTAAACTGATAACAGTTTTAGTAACTATCAAAGGACGAACATTATTTGCGTACATTGAAAGTGACTAACAGTTTACTGCCATCGCAACTACTTCATTCGGGAGACAGAATAGTGCCATAACCATCAATGTATCCTCAAGAGGCAATATTTTATCCTAGTTAAATGCTTTTAGCACGACATATAATTTCTTGATTATTGAGCAAGCGTCTAGCAAATTTACTCGACTTATTATTAACGAAGAAAATGTTCTTTTTCAAATTACGATACGATATTGTTTATACTTTCTCAAATTTCGAACTTTCTTAGTGATTATAAAAAAGAAAGAAGAGTCATATCTCAAAAAAAATGTTTTCCACGAGCTTTAACAATTTACAATCCATAAAACATTTTTACGCGATATTTTGTTACAGTCGTCCAACAATTCCAGTACATTTTACATAGCGAAACTTTGTAAAACCAAATGTTTTATTCCGAAAAGAAATACGTTATAAAGTTTGTAAATTTATTACATGTACGTATAAATTATCTTTATGAATTTAGAAAATAATTATATATTTTCACCGAGTTATTTTCAGACTGATAACCAATCTCGTGTATTTTCACATATATTTTTACACTGTTTCCCCGAAAAATCTATCTGCCGTGTAAATCTAAAATCTAGAGCCAGACATACGCAATAATTTCTTTTTTTTTATCACTATTTTTTTCGATGCAAAAAGATACAAGACAAAATTGTTACTGTTGTTGTACTGGTATCGATCTAATACAAACAGTTAATTTTTATACTGATACAATTCTTCCATCGAATGGTACAATCTGTTATATACAGCTTTGCTTTTTATTATCAGAAAAAAAAAGAACACAAGACAAGATATTTTCATTAAGATAAATTTCGATATCGACGCAACTATTGCATCCAACAGTACAAATTGTGTTTCGTTTAATCGGAACAATGGTCGTGTCTCTTTAAACCATAAAAAAAATCGGTCTCTCGATCTTGATAAAAAGAAAAAATTTCCTTCCTCTACGCTTTTGTGACACGGGCTTTCCCGCCCCTTGGATCAATGTCTTTCTATCGCGGAGGTGAATCTACTTATCTCGGGGTTATCACGGTATAGAAGTAGAACCTTATAACCAAGTCTCCGACACAGAAAATCATCAAAGATCGTGTTATTAATGGCGAAGCGCCATAAAATGAAGTTGCATGGAGGAACAACGGTGTTCAATATCGATAATGTAATAACATAAATGGAATTCGAACCGTAGCTAAACGAATCCGATCGCGATATTTAAATCAATTTCTTTTCAAATGGATACCCGAGCCCTTTTGTTCGAATGGAAAAAACCTGCTGACTTTTACGATAATCGTACGACCTACACGGATATTTAAAACGAGATATGAAATTGGTTCATCAGATATATTTAATAACAGTGCCGTATAATAGAAAATTTCTCAATGATCTTTCGATAAAACGAATTTTCAAAAATATTTCAAATAGTATTGTCTGCATACTATTGTGTCGTACAATATGCCGATAATATTTCTGTTTAAATGGAATTAATGTTTCCTATTTATGTAGTAATCATTGAGAATTTCCGACAATACATTTTTCGCTTTATTCGCTTTATTTGTTTCAAAAAAGTAGGGGCAACATATGGTTAACGCACTGTTAGCGCTCAATGCATTAAACGATTCTAGAGATATTTATTTTATATGAAAAACAGCATATACTCTCTACCTATATATGTATTTTGTTAATAATTTAATTATAATACTGTACATTAAATTGTATTCGATTAAATTTTGAGCTACGCTCTTTGCTTTTCTTTTCAACAATAACACTAACTATAACAAATAACGTAGGAAAATAAATTTAATGAAAATAATCGCAAAAAAGGGAAGAACGTGATAGGAACTTATCTGTAGAATTTTGCTAAAACCGATAAGAAAAAAAGAAGAAAAAAGAGGTCAGAGGTCGAGGACACAGGTATAAAGTAACAAGACGGATTTTTTAATCCTTTTAACGTGAAAGAAGAAGGCTTATAACTGTTCTCAATTGATGTTTCTTGAGACCAATCGTGATAAATTGCAGTTGGAAGATCGACGTACCGTGAATCGAGCTCTAGCTTGTACACAGGGATTACATTGCTCACAAAGAGAAGACAAATCTTTTTCATTTTCTTCTTACCAAAGGTTGTTAAAGTATCCTAGCCCGACCATAGTAATCGTGAAAGTAATTCTATCTTGCGTCGTGCTATTCAAACTTGAAAATTGTTTTCGTTCATTTAAAAGATAATAATTGTATCAATAAAATTGTATTGCGCGCGTTGGAATTTTGAACCAACGTATTTGTTAATCCTTCTTTTATGCTCGAATCTCTATAATTCAATATTGTGTATTTAGATTAATTGAATTTTTTCATATTGTGATTCGCCGGATCCTATTTTATTTATTTCTATATAAATTGATCACTGTAACGTTACTAACGCAAATGCCATTCGTTCGTACTTATTAATTTCCTTCGTTTATAAGCATAATGCGAGTACGATAATAAGAAGAATTACAAATCGGGGACAGTCTTACTCGATATGGAAATAACGATCGTATCTCCCTTTTGATTAACAATATCGATAGTTTCACCGTGATCGTTTTCAATTCTCGAAAATCTGTTTCACCGCTTCAGTCTGATTTTGGTGAAGGAAAAAAGGATCACTTTAGATTTTACTTCTCAAGAGGGTATTTTTCAAGAAGAAGAAAATCGATTGCAAACACTTGGACGATATCCCTCGCCAGACATTCAACAATGCTTTCCCGTCGTCTTGATGCTTTGAAACTATGTAGTTGGCGGCTACCCAAGTACCGACTGTTACTACTTGTTGCGGATGTCCAACGCGCTACTACTTACTACACTAAGGATCGCCCTTGTTTTATCGATGTTTTCGCCAGCGTCTATGGGACAAATGGGACGCCCCGCGGCTTTCGACATTACCCTGTCCCTAATGTCATCTTCTTTTCGCCAAGGAAGGTACAAAGCAGATTCTTCTAGTTCAGAAATATCCGATAATCGTCGTGTTTCCATCAACACCTTCGAACTTCCGCTGCCTAAATGCAGTAATATCGGAACGATATCGATAACGTCCCTCGTCGTATCACATTTCACCTCAATTTTCTTTCTTGGAAGAAATGAATTTCTCTACGATAACGCGTCGATTTATCTGGATGCTAATTCTCGTGGGATACGCTCATAAAGCTTATGAAATAGAATTATGAAAAATATAAAACTTATCGTTCTAAGCTAGTTTACAGGAACTATATTATGCAGTGAAAACTATAGAAGTATAAAGCCACGGAGAAGATATATAGAAGCTAGAATCTCGTATAATAGAGATGAGAGATACTATAAATGAAATGTCACGAAAGCCGTGCTTTATTTCCTAGGAAGCTCGCTAAAGACGCAATTATTTTTGTTTTATTCGACTTTCTTCGCGTTATCGTGATTGTTACAATATAGATATGCAACATTTAAATCTCATATGATCGTCATAACCGAGCAAGTTTAACCATTTGACTACAAACGAGTGTGATCATGCTCTTAACACATTCGCAGGGAATGATACCATTTTGCGGTCATGCTTGCTTAAATAGACGTACGGACGACACATTCTCATTTGTTTCATGGTTTGTTCGTTAATATTTCCACGGCACATTAACGTTATAGAGATACTTAGAATTAGAGAAAGATTTAGTGCGAAATTACTGTTTCGTTTATTTTTAGCATTTACATAGCGAATGTAATGATATTTCAATGTGTAAAATAACGTTGAAAGTGAAGATAAGAAACTGATGATATTTTAAATTATATGTATGGTATATATGAAAAACAATATTGAAGCAATGTCCAACGAATTCGCAGATTATCTAAAGATATACGAGTGTAATTCTGCGACGTAGATATTCTATCAAGATAATACTTAACAATTATCAAGTAAATTTGGAAGCAGAAATTAGAAGTAGAGATATACAGGGTGGTTGGTAACTGGTGATACAAACGGAAAGGGGGTGGTTCTACGCGAAGAAAGAAGTCGAAAATATAAAATAAAAATTTTTTTTTTTAATTTTTTTTTTTTTAATTTTTCCGTAAGATCCGTTATAACATACCGCACGCGTACCGAACGAAAATTCAAAGTCGATTTTCTCGAAAACAAAGCCTCAAACGAAAAATTTTTATTCCATATTTTCGACTTCTTTTTTCGCGTAGAATCACCCCCTTTGCGCGTGTACCACCAGTTACCAACCACCCTGTAGAAGTTAGCCTCGCTCGAAAATAAGTAGAAGAATATTAATAGTTTCCGACGATACTGGAAGTATTAAATCTTACTATAAACGAAGGAACGTATAATTTGTAACTACTACAGGTACTAATTAATCGTAGAATTTATAAAACAACGTTGATCGGTTAATATGTTATAGAATAATTCAATTCCATAGATAAATATGTTCTATCTTTGACTACTATCATCGCAATTTCCAAAGCTAACGATAAGTAGATTCTTCATACGTAACGAATGTAAAGAATTATCGTGGCCTGAAAATTAGTCTGAAAATGAACTTTAAGACTGTTGTATGGCACATGTAAAAGCAGCTAAGAATAATAAATAAACTATAAATAAACTACTAATAAATGATAATGAAACCACTCGTTAAAACCTCTTGGAAGCTCTGGATGCTTCGCGAAATTCATCTGCATGCGATAATTTCGTCTCTGCGCTAAGGAGACACGTCTGATAGTGAGAAGAGTAGTGCAAAATATAACAGAGGGTGTAAACCCTGCAATCAACTAACAAAGCATAAACACGTATAAGGGAAAAGTTATAAACTTTCTCGCAAAACTTACTTTAATCTGGTGAACTGGAATCTTTTAACACGCTACAGGTCCTGATTTCTACAATCGTGACCATGTTCGTGCGCGAAGCCAGAACGCAATTAATTATCAAAGATAATGCAAGCAAAAGTTTAATAAAGCATGTCAAAGTTTTTATCTCTGTAGCTGTCCCTCGTATTCGTGAACAACAGGAGCTTTGCTTCCTACTGTACATTTGCGCAGCTGTTAATTAATTTCTGTCACTCTCCTTAAATCTCCAGTTTTGAACATCCGAATATCTGTCAAATATCTGTTTGGAATTCAAAATTGAATGAGAGCGCGAATGAGAAATCTTACTTTGTAGTCAGCAGACAAAAATTAATAAATATATATACATATATCTGTTTGGCATTTGTATTTTCTCTTCAACTTTACAACGATAAAATTAAATGACATAGACGTTTGCATATCTTTAATTATTTGTTCTTTGCTTGTCACAGTGTTACAGTGTTTTGCTCTTACAAAGTATACCATTATCATCATATCATAGCATCATATCCCTTTACGAAAATTATTAATTCCTAGATATCAGATTAAAGTGGAAAATTACAATTAATCATAAATTTTCTCTCTTACAAGCAAACAAAAGTTGAGGGTTATTAGATGTAGAGAGTCAACAATAAAATAGCAAGTAATTGCCTCGTTATCGGTTTATGATCGACACGCAATCGTCCTCTTATCGACGCAACATTCAGAAATTTTGTATCGCGATTGAAATGATAATATTCATAAGTAAGGGCATTTATGTAATTTGGATATATGTTTCATCTACCGTGCCACTAAATAGATGTTAGTTTCAATTAAAAGTAAGTGTATGGAACAGAGTTAAATCATCAATATCCTCATCAGTCACGAACTGTTATAAAATCTTTATCATCGTGCGTAATCGATGGAATTCTAGGAAAAAGTCTAACTAAATATGAAACTAAATATCGGAACAGAATAATAGAAAGCATTAGACGCTTCTCATCTAATCCTCATGAAAATTCAATTGAACGGGACCAGGAGGATGCTCGCGAGTGCTTCGAAAATGAAACGCGGAACGCATATACATGATGTTAAAGAAAGGACCTAAGAGTGCGAAAGCTCATAGCACTCGCTCAGAGGAATACAAAATTTTTAATCGGTATGCAAGATTCGTACAAAAAGCACTTGAGATAATCGAACGCTTATTATCGATAGCTGTTACGTCTCTATTATACGTGTTATATAAAACACTTGTGAATTTCACTAGCACTCTAATGAGACGTGGCTGTCGCAATTATATTGGTAAAATTTGAAACCAATCTGAAAATGTGTCCAGAAATTATCTTCAACGCGAAATTGGAATACAATATATTTACTACAAACGCAAATTTAATAAAGAATTGCCATACAGAATGGATAGTCATCTTAAACATATAATAATTATTAAATATTCCACAGAATATGGAGATTCACTGATCTAATATAAATAGTTGTCTATTTAAGTACTTGTATGGTTTTTACGAAATATATATTTCCATGAAATATCTTGTAATTTCTATATATATATTTTCAGATTGGTTTACAAATTCAATTACATACATTATAGAGGGACAGAGCAGCAGCTTCTTCCCGGCTTCAACATCAATTAAATTAATATACCGATGCTAATCCAATATTTAATGTAATTAAATTATACCCGGAAACATCCGTCTGTAAATCCATCTGCTCTTTCTCTCGATTTAAAAATCCAACCTCTTTATACATCGCGAAGTTACTTCATTATAGACTGTGACATCCAATTACGCGTTGTTTGGCTTTTCGAGACTTGTTAAAAAGTGAATAATTGTGAAACGCTAGTAAATAATAACAAAAATTCGATCAACTGTATCAGGCGAACGCGCTTAAAAGTCTCGTTTCCTGCCACCTTACTTGTAATGTTGAAAACAGCAAAATAAAATAAATGTAGAACATTCCAGCGGATATTCGAGCAACGGAATAGCGCGCGTACAAACATACACACACACACACACACACGTATACAGCCTGTTCCTCCGGAAATATTCAGTGGAAAGGATTCGTTCTACTAACCTGGCGGGCTGCTCCAGTTAAACGGAGGGAAATGGATCTGCGATATATACGGTTTAATCAATATGTCGGGATTACGAGTCGTGGAACGCCTGGCCGAAGAAAGACCACTTGGCGTGGCCGAGGAAAGGGTTGTCGAAGAAACGAACTCGGCCGGCCAGCGTGCCAAGGAAATTGCTTTTGTCAAGATTACCCTCGAGTCATTTAATCTCTCGTTCGAACGCGAGTTAACCCGGTGACATAAATGGCTTCTCATAAGGGGAAACGATCGCTTTACGGTCTTTTAAAAATTCTCAGCTCCGCCGCGGCCAATGAAAGATAACGTCAGAGCTTTCCGGCTAGACGAACGTGTACGAACTTCATCCTCCGTCGCGGAGCGCGTTGAATTTTAAATTCTAAAGAACAGCTTTTTAGCTGCGAGACGATAATTTGTTAGTCGGAAACAAATTTTAGAATTTTTCGATTTCTCGAACAGAGAAACCGCCTTGAAAATGGATTTTCGTAACATCGTGCGCTGCTTGCTCGTAGAATTACGTGACACGTGAAAATATCGATCGTGTAAATTCTGGAAAAACGTATGCAGAAGAACTCCGAACGTACGTAGCGGAAGGCGAGTCACGTGCACCACCTCTCAAAAGTATCCGAACACGTGCTTATTTTTAATGAGCTGTATTATGGAATTATAATTTCATATTCTTTGTGATCATCATAGATAATCATACGATATTAAAAGATTAAAATAATTTTAAAAAATGTGCAATAGCAAAACTGACTCTCGTAATTGTCAAATGTTATATTGAAGCATTTTGTTACTTGACGAACTCTTTGATTCCAGATCCTTTTAAATTTTTGAGCTAAATACGATCAGTAATATTTAAACCGCAAATATACGTAGAAAATACTACATATAGCATGCTAGAAATCTTTATGGTCAGTTACAAATTACTCGCTACTCGGTCCTATTACTATCTACTTCGATTAAAGGATTGTACACTAGTTAAGTCTAAATTATGCATTTGTCACTAAATTATAGGATCAACAACTTTTCCACTTTAACTTTACTCCACGTTTCGTAGCAAACTTATTAAACGTCGATATGCTTTACATCGCAGCTCATTAAATTGTGTTTCGTAATCTCACGTTAAGGAACGAAAACCTGGCAAAAATATTAAATATTCAGCCGACTCTGACTCGATGTTCCCTACCACGCGGGGTCATGAAATCTAACAAGCAAATTTAAATAAACCAACGTCGATTATGAGAACAAGTAGGTATGACAGCGAGCCAGATATCCGTGCGCTGAAAGCTGAAACAACCGAGTAGGAAAAGAAGAGGAGGAGAGACAATAAAAGAGGAAGACCGTATTAATATTAAACAGCTAAAGAATTTCTCGTAATTGAAATGAATAATGCATACCGTGTCTCCGTTGATTCGATATGATCATGGTAATATGGACGCCGCGAATGGTTAATCAGTAAAATCGAATGTAAATGCTCGTAGGCGCGGCTAATTCTTCTTTCCCTATCGATTCGATAATCCAGTTAACGGAGATCGGGCAAACGAGAAAAAAAAGTTTTAAATATTCGGTGAGGGAAGTTGGATGTGCTTGAAAATGCTCCAAATAGTAATTCCGGGAATTCTGGTCGTATTACCGGATCGTCAAAGCTCTTCTTGCCTCGCATCCTGTTCTGAGAGGCTTTTGTGCGGTGCGACCAATCGATCGACTCGATTAAAAGCTGGCAACTCGATCCGCGCCCGCTGAAACATCGTAATCAAACCCGAGATAAACTCAAAGGCAACACGGTTCTCGGCGATTTAAACTGGCTACGGTGAAACGTTGGTTCTCGAACAGCAGCAAGAAATCCAACGATGAGTCGAGTTAGAATTACAACCACGATGCCGGAGATCGCGTCAGGAAACACTGGTTGACGATATAAGCAATGGAACAGCTTGAGAAGGGTCGACTTAACGACATCGAGAATTTGTCTTCCTGACAGAAACAATAAAATATGGTTTTTCTCTTCGTCGACTCGGACCAAGTCACGGTGAGTGAGATTTATTGAATGGATGATGTTGTCTCCGTGGAATCAAATCCAGTCACAGGGAGGATGAGATTGACGCGGATACGTGTATTTTTCTTACTTCCGTGTAAATTGTTAGCGAGCCATTAATTTTATTTATTTATTCAACTACTCGTGCTAGAAGGATACCGAGATTATTAGATGATGCAGTTCATTATTCTGAATGGAATGTAATACATTGATACGGTTAGTTGTCGTCAGAAACATCTTTATTTGCGGACGTTGCGACGTTGAGACAATAATTAATTTTTTTTACTGTTATTTGTTTTACTGCTTTTTTACTTATAAGCATACAGGACTATAGAAAGCCTGATAAACGTGGCAGAAAGTTCATTCGAAGTGCCTCGATACAATTAGTCTGGGAGAAAAATCGTTGCGAATCTTAACAAAACGAAGTAAACACGTTTCGATACGATACACAAAGGAAAGTATAGAAGGTAAAGGATTAGCATCGAGGGAATTTCGGCGAGCACGTTAATCTTCATGTAACGTTCTGCTCGTTTTTCAATCCACTTCGACTCGATCTGATTCAAGACACGCCTTCCTTGCGCAAGCCTGCACGCCACGCAATTTAAATAATTCTGTCACTGAATTACATTTTGTATATGCGTCAAATAGGTCGAGCACGGATTAAATATTCTATTGTATTTCGTTCCAAAATTCAAGCAATGGACAATTAAAACGACCATATACATATTCGTAAATGAGGAAAAACACGAGCAACGAACGAGGGTGGATTCCATTCGTAAAGAGAATGCCCTGTAATCTCGGAATTGAATGAAATTTTATGTTAAATTATTGTCGTCCCAAGCGTCTCGTAGCTTCCAAATTAAATGAAATTTCACGATGAATTACGATCTCGTTAAGAAACGTTCCACGTGTATCTGCACGAACAGGTATATTCATTATTTCGTCCGTTTCGTTTCACAGGATGTGAATGTGTTTTGTAAATACGTGTGAGTCAACACGTATATTATACGCGTGTAACAAAATTCTATATTTTTAAGAACGTAAATTTTTAAAAGAAATCGTGATGCAAATTCAGAACTTTCTGGACAGGGTTCGTATCGTTATAAATTGGCATAGCGCACGTGACATAATTCCTGTAATAAATAATATTGCATATTAAACAAATGAAACGAGAAGATTTAGCATAAATAGAGATTAGGTTTATAATATATTTAATATGAAGTTTGTTGCTTCCTAGATTGAAAGGAATGGAAATTGTGAACACAGGAAGCGCTTGGTAAAATTCCATCTATAGTATATAGCAGTATAGCGTAACACGTTACACAGAATGGTTCACCTAACTTGACCATATTAAATTACTGGTAAACCGTTGGTTGCACGAGAAAATTTTACAACCGAAAGTCGTCTGGTCTCTAGAATAATATATAACGTAGCAACCGGTCTCACTTTGCTTTTTTATCGAATATCACTTTAAGCTTTTTAAATAGAACGTGCAAAATTTAATCCTGTAATTTGAAAAAAGCGTAAACGCTAAATTGAATGGAATCTATATGGATTTTAAAATAGAAAAATATCATACAAGATTATATTAAATGATATTTCTCTGGTCCAAATTAGAGTTAAGCAATTAGATATAAAACAATTATATATAATCATAAATAAATAATAAATTAGGTATAAATAAATAAAAAGTGATATTTCCTATTACGTTTCCATCAAATATTACTTTTTACAACTATAGTAAATTGAGATAGATTAATATCATCTCTTCCAAAAAATATCCTAAAAATTCTGTGGCATTGTAAGGTCTACGAGCTTCTTATAATTTTGTTCTTTATTTTATTAGTTCTTATATATATATATATATAACATTGACATAGTTCTCCCTTGCCCTAGTCTAGTTATAAGAGTATGTAGTAAAATAAAATGACGAAAAAATCATATCGTATCATCATAGAACAACATTGTTATATAAATAGCCAGTACAAACCCAGCTTAAGTTCTCGGACAACTAGTCGATGAGAAATTAGCTTTCGCAAATAGATCGCCTACGCAAACTATCTGTACAGGATTAACTATCATTTCCAATTCTGCCTACTTATAACTTTCGGTTATCGGTACAGCTAACAAACATTGTCAGTAACTCATACAAAACGCATGTCATTTCGACGTATTGGAGTAATAACGTGAACGAAGGAACTGCCTGGACTACGTGTGTGAAAAGGCAAACTTCTCTCTCCTGTTGCACGAATATAGGCTTTCACCTGCATACAAAGGCCCCGATACCATCGACAAAGTATTGACTCTGACCGCAAATGCCTATACATATGTACATGTATACTTTTTTTCCTTTAACGATACTGGTCAACGAACCAAATATTGGCTTTTTGTTCGATGAAAAACGACGTATTAGTTGCGAGGGTGCAGCTGTGCAGAAAGTAACCTTTGGGATATGCACTAATTTGCCAAAAAAAAGAGCGACGCTGTTATAACAATTGATTTTATGTCGAAAATTAAAAAATTGAACATAATGGTTGGCCTAGAGCAATGGTTTTCCATTTATTTATCCACTCTACGTAACATATTTTGTAACATTCTTCGATATAACGAAATTCATCAGCGAAAAATGAACCAGTTTACAACAACGTAGTAGTATAACAACTCGCGTCTCTTCTGTATTTTTTCAACAGGGAATTATTCCTCAAATTACGTATTTTCGTTATATTTCGAGTGTATTTCTTTACGCTATTCGTAAAATATATGAAGTCACTTTTACTTCAAAGTTTAATTATTCAGGTTGAAAATATAAAAGACATCAGAAGCATTATTTGTCTCTATTTATATACAATTTAGATTATAGTATTTCTGCTGTGAAATATACAACAACGAATTCTATCGGAAGCAGAGAGAGCAACAGCGAGAGGATTTTACTTTTGAAGATTGAATCAAGGAATAAGAGTAGAACGAATGTATGTGTATTAATTATTTCATGTTGTAAATTTTCTAACGTGTGCTTAGACCATATAAGAGTTAGTAGAAAAACGTTGAGGTTTCATTTTGTTTCGGGTATTTTGCAGCATAAAATACAAAAATTCTCTGTTATTTACAACGTCCTCTGTTGAAACCCGGAACTGGATTTCCCCCATTCGCGTTTCCATATTTTCGTATTATTTATTCTTGCAGCTGCAATACATTCAGAAAATCTCTTGGCGAGAGGATTTGAACTTTAATGCTGATTCGCGATTGTTATAAAATAATCTAGGACACTTAAACATCGAAATTTTTAACATATCCATTCGATCTTCGCTTGTAATAACACAGAAGAACGATCGGATTACAATAAACTGATGAACGTTTGAAAAATTTGATACATCAAATAAAGCTCGTATTTTATGAAAATCCAATTCTACTTTCAAACGAGCCGGGAAAAAATACAATGTTGTTTTCATATATCCATATTTAGTGACCTATATAACTCGCGCATAAATATTTATAAGTGCAAGAAAATATGTACACCTAAATATAATTCACTATCGAAAGAAATACAATTCCACCTTTACAAATCCGTATCGAGTGACCTATAAAATTTTCATATAAATATTTTGAAAATACAGTATAAAAGTATTTTAAACCCGCTTTACTTTAATACGTTAACAATCATTATGGCTTATTTATTATAGGCAAAATTCATAAATTTCTCTGTCATTGTATCGAGAAAGACCGAAAAAGGCAAAGTAAAAATGGAATTTAATCGGCAACATAACGTATTTTATATATTTTTTCTTAATATAATTGTATCTTTTTGCCGGTAATTTTATCCGGTTTTATTCAATGCATCGTTTCCTTCTGTATATTATTTTTCTACATCTTTTATAAAAAAAAAAAAAACGTCGAAATTCAATACAAATATTTGATATTTTCTGACGTATTTACTTTGTGACTTTCATTCTACTTCGTCATAAATTTCACCTTATCCCACTAGGGGAAACTAGAAAGGTTACAGAGTACTATGAGGAAAAGTAAAAAGGTTGTAAAAGATTGTTTTTGACAAATATAATATTTCTATTCTGGAGTAACAAACTTCTCGTATCATAGAAAATGAAACTATATAGTACGATATGAAAAAGAATATGCTTGCCTCTATGATTTTTATGATTTTTGTCTATTATTAAATTCGTACTAAATCTCATTTATCCCAAATTCGCTGTTATAACGCATTGAAACTTTCGACTCTTATTTTTCGACACTTGATATGTTATAATACATATATATAATACACATACAATGCGTATATTTATATTTCTCAATAAAATGAATCTCGAATTTTCAGATATCAAGTGAAGGTACATGAGATACGTTTGCTCGTGTAAATAAACGAGAAATAAAAATAAGCTGTTTAAAAAACACGAGAACAACAAGATAAATGAAACTTTATAAATCCGCTCACTTACGAAGACAAAAATTTTATCGACATTTTCCTTCCGTCCGAGAAAATCTTCACCCACGGGTTATTTAAACAAATAGTGTCGTCAGTCGCACGAGCTTTGCAACGGGTAAATAATTCGAGCCCTACGCTACGCTCAGTCCATTTTAATTAAAACCATCGAGATTATATCACCATCGTTGCTTTCATGTCCCTCAAACGTTACTTTATCCGGACGCATACAGACGAACTATCTATATAAGCCGAAATCACGTATGATAAATCCTTGTTTATTTGAAATCACGCTGCAGGCTTACAGCCGTGAGGTAACTACAAACGTCCATCAAAGCCAAAATCAACGATGTGATATTGAATTTTTTAGAAATAAGATTTATTACGAGATTTTCCGAACGTATAAAAATTGCCGTATAATAGAAGTATAAAACTTTAAACGTCAATTACAGGCATTATAGTATATTGGGATTAAAATCGACAATACAATATCCAATTACTTAGTCGCAGATTTAGTTATGGATTACTCGAGATTACCTGTACTTTTCCGATACACTATGCACAACCTGGAAATATTTACGATCATGTTTTTAACGCACGGTTCTCCGATGATCACGAGGCTAAGGTCTACTGCCACAAAAATTAACTATACAGTGTATAACTTTTCAATAGATAATGGTAGAATATTCTATGAAAGAATTAGTTTCATTTTAACGCAACGTATTCTCATCCATATAGCTGTTGTTAATTATAAAATGGATATTGGAAATCGTAGATGCTTCAAATTCTTTAAATTATTCAGCACGTTCATCTATAGATTTAGAACATAAGGTACAGAGAACAGCGTATATCTATTTTTATGTCGTCACGTTCGGAAACAATTCAAATGTCTTCTAGAAGAAAATAAATAGTATCGAAAAGAAAACGGATAAAAGGCAATCGGTTAGCAAAACCAAGACTCTCCTCAATTACGGTAAAAATCGAGTGTACGTCGTGAAAAAATTGCCCGTGCAAAGAGATTATCTATAAATCTCCTACGATCTTCTAAGCAAAAACCAGGTAACTTCAAAACCAAGATCTCCTGAAGTCAAAGTAAAAAAATCGAATTTACGTTTGAAAAAATTCCCACGAACGACGGTATCTTGAAAACGTTATGACGTGACGAGGAAAGCGAAAGTCGGTGGAAAGAATCGGAGAAAAGGGAAAGGCTCGCGAGAATAACGGCAAGGAGCAAATGATACAGTTAAAGGGAAACGCGGAGCGCTGTCGGGAGGGTGGAAGCAACCGTTGGCTAGGAAATGGCTGCCACCTGTAGCTATTGATCGGTAGGGTGAAGCCGAGTGCGTGTAGCGTAGTTGCCCATAGCCATCCCCCTTCTCAGTCGCATCGAGTTTTATCAGAAAAACTGTTGCTAAGCTTACAATTATAATCCGTTACGAGCCTTTGTTCTCGTCACGACGTGCGTCGCGTTTCCGTTTCCTCGCTGCTGTTCCTAACCCTCACTTGTTTGCTCGCAGACCTGGCCGACCAACTTTCGGATCTAGCTTTTTCTCCGCGGTTGGACACGCTCGATGCTCTCGTGATTTTTAATATAAAACATTTACATGAAATCCTCGATGGGAAACGGATAGAAGAAAAGGAGATCTAACGCGTACGATGTCCTTCGTCGTGCGACTTAAACTTATCTGGATTTCTTTTTCCATGAACATTCCCAGAATTTGACCTATTCGTTGCCGATAAATAATGCACTGAATTTACGGTAACGAACAGAAAGTGCATGCCGTGTAACGCGAGATTGGCAAGCAATACTTGAAAAGGTATGTCGATTCAGGAGCTGCACATGTCGATCTTGTACCGAAATGGAAGCGCATATCGAACATCTTTTACGGACGTGAGAGTCAATTTTTGTACGTTTCATTGGCGGAATCGATTCTAGATCGTTCCTTTCTCGTTTTGCTTCTCTCGTCAGATGCTATAAGATCGTGAAATCTTGCATTCTTTCTTCGGTTCGCTCTATAGAATCTCAGTACTGTGCAGGTACGATCTTTTGTGACTAATAGTAAGAAGCTAAGTAAAGTGAAATTTTTGCATTTGAATGGACACGAATTCGTGTTAAAACGATTGCATTCCTAGTCGTAATATTTCCACGTGATATATGTGACGCGCTCGTCGTCGAATATGCAATATCGAATCTTCGTGCAGCCATACGACCAGGAAAGCAACCATGTCGGCTGACTCGCGACCGTGAACAAGTTCCACGTCTATTCCCACCACGATCCGTAATTACATTTCCATTTTAATTAATGCATTCAGAGTCGGACGAGTTTCCACGTGGCCACAACTAGCTGTTCGATTTGCACGGCAGCCTTGTCGTTCGTGGAAAGCGATGTTTACGCTTACGGAGGAATCGACACGTGCGCGATAATCGAACTCGACGCTCAAATGTTCGTTTGTTCGTGAGAAAACGAACTATTGCGGAGAAAATTCGAGCCGCACGCGAAATATAATTCTGATACAGCGGATTTGATTTATCGGCTTCGTTCCCGATGAAAAGAGAGTTTCGCTTCTCGTTGATTCTCGTGGACGTTAATCTTGCAGTTTCACAAAGATTTCGTTGAAGCCTTATACCCGAAGCACCGAAATTTATGAAACACTTCGCCACGGAGAGTGAAACTTTTTCGCGGAAAACTCGATTTATTGCTAACGAAGTCTCGTGTCTTGATACGCGTCTCAGTTCAATTTATTGGCATGTCTTTTTTAAAAAAAATCCTGCGTAGATGTAATTTCATGGAGACGAGCAACTTAGTTTCAAGAGACAATATACTAACTTTTAAGGGAAGAGTGATTTCTAAAATATTTAAATTGCCTTTGATATCAGAAGAAGAGTATTCCAAGTATTTGCAAGTGTTTTCTTTTCTCTTTGTAACAATCGGAATAACTTGAGAATAAAATATAGTACGAATAGAAATATTTCAAAGGCAATAAGCTTGCACTTTCGATCGCTGTATTCTCCAGAAGATTATTATTATTTATTATACGAAGTATGTACTGGATTAAAAATAAATGTTACGCTACGTATCATCTGTTAATAATTATACATGGAAATAAATTTCAAGATACATACGATAAGCGTCAAAATATAAATTCTATTCAAAGGTCCAAAGCTGTATAATTTGTTATTTGTGACAACAAGCCTCAGAACCAACAACATAAAATCTATGAACTTTCGAATTATGAATCTCTTCACCATAGACTGTGATTAATCTTAAACGTCGATTAATCTGTAACGAAATTAGGATTAATTCATTGATCTGTTTTGCCGAGAAACACTGTATAGATAATAATTTAATTCATAGAAGCGCGAAGCTTTATCTGAAGAAAGATTTACCTTCTCGAGGAATGGCTATTGTATTTGTATTGCAAAGTATTAAAACAGAAGCTTCCTTTATCTGAACATCAAACATACTAATGTTCTACTCTGCAAGCGTTTTACTATTCAAATATTGTACTATGTAACTGCATAATATTGTACTATATGCATAAACGCCCTACTGTCCAAACAACATGTTTCCTTTATTACTCTACTATGGAATTAGTATTACATACATTAACACCTCGTGTGCGAACAGCGTGAAGGATGAAACCGCTCATATAAAATAAGAAATACCTTACTGCAAAAAGCTACGAAAACAAACGAATGCTTCAATGTTACAAAAATACGAAACTATCAAATACTCGCTGCACGCTAAGTTTATAAAGTTTCATAAACGGCAGAAAGTTTTTCTAAATTTCATTTGTACACAATGTAGAAATTCTAGATACAACAATAGCGTATAAAGTTGAAATATCGTTTTACGTTGTTTTATTCCTTCGTTCCATATATATCGAACTGTAATGACAATCTATAAAACTGAAAACATTTTGCTGTCAGGAACAAAATCCGGTGAAAAATCCATATTTAGTTTCACATTTTCAAAACATTTTCACTATTTTCACTCATCCGTGACAACCGTTTTAAAGAATTTACTTTCGTTGCTTTTAGTATTTATGACATAGTCATAGTATAGAAACTTGTCGCAACAGTCATTAATCTACCTAAACGTCTCTCTTATGCACCATCTCGGATATAATTCATCTATTCTTTTTACTGTTATTCCTAAAGAGAAGATATTTCTTCTTTTAACAATTACATTGTAATTAACGCGTTAAATATGAAAAATAAGAAGAGAAAGTAGCTGAAGAAACAAATGAATTTTCTTTCTTTAGTTAATTATTTAGTGCCGCATCAACAGTTTGCAACAAGTTCACACTTTATTATACAGTTTTGTGTGCTTTACATAACTTAGAAGTCTTTGGGTATCTTCGTGTCCTCTAAGCTGTTCTTTAAGGCGGCCTGTATGTCGGGTTGTCATCTATAAGGCTGATATTTCCTGCGTTTCTAGGATAAGACGTTCCACAGTCAGTTGTATTAGGTCAGTAGAAAAGTTTGTGTCCGATTCCGACGTCACTACATTATTTGTTTGCGACTCGCGTCTGTTATTGCATGTGCAAACTTCATAGCGGACAAAAAGAACAATATTCGACTGTTATTTCAACGGCGGGCTTTTGTGTTCCGGCAGTTTTTACATTGCAACAGAAAAAAGATTTTGAATACGAGCGAAGAATCACTTGCGTCATGTCACGCTGCACGAATTCCAGAAGAGTTTAAAGATGGGAACTGCTGTAATAACAAAATTCACGGCGTTTACCAAGACCAGTACACCAGATTTTCGTACAATAAAAAATGTACTATGTAATTTATTCAGTTGAAGTTCTAGAATTATTTTTCAATAAATTAAACACAGCGTTTATCAAGGAAGATCGGTCAGAGCGTGAGTCGTCGTCTACTTGGAAATCGCCACCTCCGAATTTTGCAAATAAGTTTCTTTTTTTACTGCACGAAGAGCTAGTGCACGGTCTTGGTAAACGACCAGAATATTTTTTACGTCAGTTTCCGACGTTACACTTTTCCAGAATTCGTAGAGCACATGACGCAAGTGAATCTATCCTTCGCTTATTTTCAAAATCTTTCTGTACAATATGAAAACTGTCAGAACACAAAAGTCTGTCGTTGAAATAATAATCGAATATCGCTCCTTTTATCCGCTATGAAGCTTGCAAATGCAACGACAGATGCGACTCGCGGATAAATAATTTATTAACATCTATCGAAATCGGGCTCGAACTTTTACGCTGGGACTAACGTATCCAATATCCAATTTCCGAGATTACAACTTGATCGTGTCTTGATAGCGAGCACGGTATACGATTTTCTCGAAAAAGTAATTTTTGATCTTTGATCGGGGCCTTTTTTTTACCTGTATGTTTTTCATTGAGCAGGAGAGAAATGTATTTCCAATGTTAAAATTGTGAAAAGGAAAAAGGAAACAACGATCGCCATGTCCACGAGTTTTATAAAGACCAATGAATGTACAAAGTAATTAAAATTGGCCATAGGCACTTTGTTTATCGTGTTTTCGTTTCGTCGATAAATTGAGACCTAGATCCATCTCCCTGGAAAAAATGAATTTAAAACAATGCAACGCATGTCAAAAAGAGGACAAACACCAAAAGGAATTTTATGAAGTATCAAACTAGATTGACGTCAAAACAAATGAAAAATTGTTATCTCATATATTGTTCACTTTCAAACCTATCCACCCTCTTAAATGATATTTTTTCTTTACTTCCTAGTATCATGTTTTCGTTCATAAATAAAGTTTCTTTTATCACAGTTTTATAATTTATTTATTTAATGAACAACCTTCAAAGAAATTCTTTCCATCCTTTAACGATAAGAGGAAGCATTCTTTCTCTGTCTCTCTCTCTCTCTCTCGAAATAAACCAAATTTTTAAATCCAACTTTGATTTATGCAACATTCGGTCACATCAATTTCAAAGTTTCGGCTGTTCTTTCAACCTGTCTCATCTTTCTTTCAATTAAGCAAACATTATTCCCTCAATCTCAATTTCATTACGACACGCGTCCTACGGTATTCCCAGTTTCGCCCTGGTATTCCTCTGGAAAATTGAACTTTCATGCCTCTCTTACAGTCGCGCTTCACTGCATAGATACCCGAACACTGTCACGACCTACAGTAATATCCATCGACGCAGCTGTACACAATGTTACATCGAAGAAACTAAGAAAACAAATAGAGCTTCCGAGGATTCGCCGGCAGATTCTCGCTAACAATGCGATAGCTTTCCAGATGCATTTGCCATGCGACAATGACACATCGTCATAGTCACGTTACGCGCAGATAGTTTGCATAAGCCAGAAGTGAACAAAGATGCTGTCGGAAGCGACTAGATTTGTTATCAGACTATGAGAGCAGTCTCCTTGCTGAGATATCAGAAGAAATATTCCACGACAAATTGTCACACAGTCGGGTCTGATTTATCAAAGAAACTAAAAACGTACTTTACACGCAAAGTCATTTACGCTTGCGTACCGATACAATTATTATTATTAATGTATTTCTAAAAGGAATTTAAAAAATTCAAGCATGTAGCTCGCAAAGATCTTAGGATAAAGTTTTGATCGGAAACGAGATCTTCAATTTTCTCAAAATTAGGGCAACATTATCGATGCTTGTTTCTAATATTCAGAGAATTACACTGCTCCATAATCCTGAAGAAATCATTCTTTTTGAATCATTTATTTCTCATTATAAAAATCCACTTCAATCCATAGTTTTCTTTCCAACTTTACAACACGAACCACCTCGTATAGTATTACGATAGAAACGAATTCATAAATAACTTCAACATATTGATAAAACAAATCAAAATTATACAGTGAATTGTATAATACATGTGAATAATTTACATTAACAAAAATAATAAATAAATCACCAGAAATTCACCAATTAGTACATAATAATGAAACACACTATAACATGAACAAACATAACAGTGAAAGTACATGTAATTGTCACTAATTAGTACAAAGTAACGTAATAAAATGTGGAAGTGACATATATTTATTTAATCCTTAAAAGTTGAAATCTCCACTGTACTGACATTGCAGCTAAGTGTTAAAAGAAAAAAGGTTTCACCGTAAGATGGATACAAAATTTCTAAAAATTTACATATGGTCCACAGTTTGGAATAATATACTGCATTATAGTAATATCCACTGTAGTAAGTAATATCATTATCTACTGGTAAAAAGTATCAATATTTTTACAGGATTGTAATAATTGTCAACCTTATTAATATCGACGCAAGCAAAGGATAACAAGAAGGTCTGAAAAATAAACCTCACATTTTCACTACGTCGTTAATTTTATCCTGATTAGCGCAATTTTATTCCATCTCTGTTATTTTAATATTTATAACGAACTGTTTTAAGCCCGTTCCAACGTCTGAATCTCTGACAATGGACTTGGATAGCGCCTGAACGAGCCTAATGTCCCGTATTATTTGCTACTTTGGATCTTGGCCATTAATTTACAGAGATTTCCTTCGCGTTTCTGAAGTTTCATCGCGTAACGATCCTCGTTATTCATCCGGTTGCGATTGCACACGCTCGCTCGTTTTCTCCATTTGGCTTCTATCCAGCCACTTTTCAGTCGCGCGCATTGTTCACACGGCTATTTGCAACTTACAATGCAGCCAGAAATGAAACGAAACACGAAGTAATTGTAAGGAATATGATTGATTAAAGTGGAACCGGTAGAAATAGTCTTTATCCCTGCGTTTGATTCCATCAGAAGCGCCGTTTAATTTGAATTCTTCCTCTGAAATATTTAAACACCGCTAATGCTTTTAACGAGAAGAATGGATTATATCAGGGAATGAGATCGGTGAGATATATTTGGAATAATTGGAAATTTGATTATGGAAGATTTGATAATGGAAAATTTAATTCCACGCGAATAAATATTACATTTTTAATTATCGAGGGAAGATATTTAAAGGCATTTAACGCTTAAAAGCTTTAACTTCGATGAATCTGTGATAGCAGGTCGTTCTTGAGTCATTGAACTAACATTGTTAGTAATATTTTGCTAGTCACGAGTTATAAATTATCAACACTAGTAAATTCTCTTGAGCATTAACAAGGAATCTCGGTGATAACATAAGTGAGATTACGCGTGTGAATCTAAACAGTCATCTTTGTCAATTTCCACGAAGGAAAAGGTTTGTAATCGTATAATGAGTCTATTAAAATTAAAGTTACAAGGGCATAAACTTATGTAAACAACTATCGATATTGATTAAAAGAAATCAACTTCTTATTCCAAGTACAAGCACAGTTAAGCGTAAACCAATATCGTTGATCAAAGTAATAATGTGCTTGTCTTTTGTCAACAATAAAAATAAACGATAAACTCCAGTTTAATAAATATAATGATTATTATTATGTTTATTATTACAATATTATAATCACAATAATTGTCATTGCAATTATTTATCAAACTGTCAGAAATGCTATGACAGTCTGTGAAAATTTCACGCACGTTTTACATTTATTGCCATCGATACTTCATTGTTTATATGGGACGCTACTGGAGCATAGAAATCTGTTAACACGAGATAATATATCGCAGAAGTATATTGAAAAGAAAATTATTAATAACCTCGCTAGATATGAAAGATACGACTTGGGGTTTCTTATTGAATTCTTTTACGAATACATAAAGTACGTTATTTCTCACTGAAAACCATAAAACTTTCTTCCACCTTTGATAGTTTCCAAGATAGCCTCGACGAAAGTTCGGAGAATAGTTTTAGCCTTTAAACTTACATTATCGCAGTTAAGAAAAAAAATACGTGTCCCTTACTTTTGTCTGCTTTACAAACCTATAAAGTTTTATGAGAATCAACATTGGATAGCGAGTTCTACTTCTCTGCGAGTTTTACTTTATGGAACAACATTGTTCCTATTATCAACTCCGTAGTTTCAACCTTTCCAGATTGAAAATAATCAAACTTTGATTTCTACAGAGTGGACAACAAGATTTATCCAAAATTACGATCAATTTAGTTTTCAATCGAAATATTGGCTGAGATCAGAATATCGTTCAAAAGATATTATCGTACAATGTTATAAGAATACTAATAAGCATTCCGATGTTAAAATACATTTTATTGCAATGAACAGTGAAATGATCGTAGAATAATATCAATAAGCTTTTCACAAATGTTATTCCATGTTATTTGTACGCAATGCTTGCGTTGGATTATATAGTTAAATAGATATTTCAATAATTAGTCATTTCAATTCATGTAAAGAAGCAGTGAAAACAAGACGACAAAAGTTATAAAGGATCAATATGGAATATTTATGATTGTTCATATTTCAGTTCATTATGAGAGATCTGAATTTAACAAAACCATTTTAGCCACACAAATCTAACGTAAAATAAGCCAAATAAATCGACGAAAGTAGAGATACGGTATACAGTAAGAAAACTACTTTTGACTTCTTGTCAAGCAACGATTGTCAAACAGGGAAAAATTATCTAAAATTATTCGAGTTGATCTTGACAGGATATTTGAAACAGATCAAAATCGGTAAGGTGTCGCCAAATTATTGTAAATAATTAACAAATTTTATTTCCTTCGATTATTTAATATCTCGTCGTCAAATCTTTCATTCCGTTTCTTCAGAATTTTAACACTTTCGAACTACCAAAATAAAAAATTCCAAATCAATCGCTTGGACGATTTCCTGCAAATTCTGTTTTACGTGATTATGTTAATTTCATTTTATGTAATTATATAATCGCACACTTATTGTAAAGACTTTAGCCTGTCGATATTAACAAATAAATAATAAACGATAATAATAATACATATTAAAATCACTAACAAGACAATCCGCGGGATTGCATGTGAAATTCCACTGAAAACCATCACGGTCCGAAACACCTACACGTATGTATATTGTTATAAGCCAGTATCGCAAAACCCCAAGCCAAAGAGCGAATATATCATAAACAAACGGGAGAAATTCGGAGGTCATCAAACTCGAATTCATTGAAACGGGCACGCGAAAAATATCGCGACTCGATTTCCGCGCGTTCGAGCGTCCGTTCGCAAATCTCCGAGCGAAATCACCGGCACGACGGGACAAAGATTCGTTTGCCGAGTTTTCAGAGAGAATTGACGGGAATGCGATTACGATTTCGCTTAATAGCACGGTGTTCCAGTGGAAAACGGGCTGGCGCGCCGCTCCATTCTTCCCACCCGCGGAAATTTATGTACATTCTATTTGCAAACCGCTCCCACCACGTCCATCCCTATGAAATTGTAAAATTTCTCGCGCGCGATTCCACGATTCTACGCGATCTTCTTCCCCCTATCTTTCCCTTTTCCTTTCTTCTTGTTTTCCTTTTTACCCAGTTAAAATCCAGTCGCTGGTCGATAGAAAACGACAGACAAGAAAAGCAGGAAATCTATTAGCCTCGTTAGCTGAGTTTGTCCGCACCACTAACAATATCGCTTGCGATTAACCCGGCACCGGTTCGTGCGTAGCGGCACTAACATCGTTTCGTTGTGCGCGTTATCCGAGCTGCTAACGCGAAAGCAGCGAATAGAAAGATTGTTCCGCGCGCTAGAGATAATACGCGTCGTTCTCGGCGGATAAACTCGACGAGGAAATTCGCTTGTACGAAAAAGAAACGAGCGCGTCGACGATGGAATCGCGGCGAACATAAATCCACGCGCGGAGAAATGACGACGAAGCTTCCTCTGGCTCGTGATCTCGTTTAGCTGACGCGGAAATGACTGACGTTTTCGATTGAAAGGACACGTTTTTACGACGCGGCGGTTGTTTTTTTATAAAAGAAAACACCCACATGCTCGCGAGAAGGGGAGGGAAAACAGGAATACGAAATGAAAGGATTTTTCTAAACGATGATGATGGTTGGTCAGAAAGGTGAAGAGAAAAATATTGTTGGTATACCTACATATAGTTTGAAGGGAGGATTGAATTGATGGAAATTTGCATAATGTATTTTTTTATAGTATTTTTGATACGCTGTGGTGATAGGATGCTATTCCAGTAAAAGTATTCCAAGTTTTTTCCTTCAATTCGAGTTAAGAATAAGATAACGATATCTCTGAAGTAATTTGATTTATTCGTTCGTGTTCGAATAGACAATTTGTATAGCTCAAAACACACGAGCTTCTTGATCCATTTATAGTAACGGTGAATGTTAAAATCTATTTTTTTAAGTGTACAAACTAATGACAATTTATGATTAAATGTACCTCTTTAAACAGTAGCATATCTAAAGAAAATCATATACGAGATTTACAATAACGCTAACAATATACTGAAATATAACAACATTATTTCTTGCTAGCTTCTAAATTGTTGGAGATATTATAAGAATAGTTGTGAAGAATAGTTGTGAGTGGTTTGACTGAAATTAAAATTTAATTTATTACGGTGCAAGTTTAGTTAGCTATAATTGCTCTTTGTAATTTCCAATCGTTCCATCCGTATAAACCAAATATAGCATACATATTTAATTATCAGTAAACGGGCATGTAAATAAATTAATAAACAAAATATATCCACTCCTATTCTGTGTTCGTTACTTGCTGAATTTTTTAGTTTGCTTAAAATCGTACTTATTTCAGAGAAAATTTGTTTATGATTTTAATTATGCAACATGCGTGACAGGTACTGAATTCGACGAATATTTTTCAAGAAAGAAAACCATGCACAGAAAATCTTCTATCCACGAAAAGGTATCTTATCAAAAATACTGATTGAGAATATAATTCACCTGTTATCTAATAAACTATTGTACGAAAAACATAGAATCCTACTTGAGAAGTCAACATATACAGAATTGCCATTTTATCGTATTTCCCTCGACCTGATCAAATAAATCAATTGACCCAATTGTTAATTTAAATAACACATCTCGAAATACATCCCACGTATTGTATACGGATATTTGAACGATCTTACATAAAGGTAACATACGGTGCAATTGTATTTTCATTAGGAATACGAAGCTTCTAACGTGTGTACAGATAAAGCGGAAATAATTTGAATATACAGATGGAATCTCTTACCAGAGTGTGAATTATTCATTGGATGTATACAGCAGAGATATGGAATAAATTTTGACGAAAATAGATTGTATAATATAAATTGTAGCAAAGAATTGCCAGATTCACGATGATATTCTTAGATAAACAGCTTGAATGCGCGTAGCTAGATAGAGGGTGGATGAATTATTTTTTAATTATTCATACGATAGGAAAGATCATCGAATCGTTCGACGCGAATATAAAAATCTTTGAACGATCCTTTTCATCAGTGCCATTTAGACGCCACTCCGTGGAATTGCGAGTGTGCCGTTGAATCTACCGAGGATCGAACTGAAATTTTTTCTTCTGATTAAAAAGAAGTAAGTGAAAGAAATTCGCTGAAATGAGTGATAGTCTCTCGAAAGTTTGATAAAACTTTTTTTATAAGATATTAAACCTATCAGTTTTATCTCTTACACCTTATTTCTATCGCGTTTGAAGTAATCTCTTCTTTTTTCATTGTTTTCTTCGTCATGTTAGTGATAGAGTTAATAATTTAGAATTAATCCTGGTGCTGAACAACATACGTTAAACTAAATTCACATTACTTGCTTTAAAATAAGGACGCGTTGTCATATCGCGATTGTTTTAGAAGATAAATGATTCAAAGTTGAAATCTGCTCTGTCGGCTGTTGTCTACTTTGCCAGATTTAAATGCGATCTTCTATAAAATTGCCGGAAATGAAGTTAGTTAAACGGATTTCGTAATAGTTGGTTTGTAATTTCCCGTGAAAAAGTTTAGCAACACGGTATTGTGCCACATTAAAATACGTAGCGCGTGCTATGTTAAAATGTTTTCAGCACCTATACTTTAAAGATGGTTACGCCGCAAATTTTGCAATTTCAGCTTCGAACGAAAAGACTTTAGTAACGGGAACTGGAGAACTCTCACTCGCAAAGAGCTTTAAGGCAACTTCTTCCTTCCATTGTGACCGTACAGTCACGAAAATAAATCGCAGAATGTTGCAAATGCGGGCAATGAAAATAAAAATGATACCAATAGTGTGTTCTGTACTAGAGTAATCGCTAAATATATCACCGAGGAAAGTAGTATATTTCTACAAGTGAAAAACTAAATGTAACTTTGTTTCAAAACCGATAAAGAGAATGGAATAAAGTGGTGCGCGGCAAAGCCATAGACTCAGAGGATTAAATAAACTGAATTGTTTATTGAATTTAGATATACGCACGAGACAACCACTCCGCTAGATCAAAAGTCAGCAATAACTAAAATTAACAACGACTTTTAACAATAAACGAGAATGAAAGCATTAATATGGACGAAGGTTCAGAAAGTTAAAGTTCGGGGAATTCGTGCGTGAGCCGACGACAATGGGCATGTTTAATGCGTATATAAGGGTGTGCATTTGTACATATGTAGAGCCGAATGTCTTTAAGAAGAACGGTCAATGCGTGGTGAGAATGAAATTTTAGAGAGTTAGGCAAGCAAAGTTGGTATTTGCAGAATTCAGAGCGTATGTTTAATAAAAGTAGAAACAAATATAATAACGCTCGTGTAATAAGATTATACATTGTGTATTTATATCTGAACCTACTCGTATAAAATGTATTCCCGAAACTTGTAATCTCGGGAAATGGAAATCATACAGAAACAAATTGAGGGTTACGGATGTAACGAAACGACGCTAACTAAATTACAAATTAAGTGTATCTCGTATACACAAAGTACTTCTAAAAGAGGAGCGTAATTAAACAGAAATGAATTACAATCGAAATCGTATACGGGAAAACGGGAATAATCACAGTTTGGTGACGAAGGTTGTCGACAAAGGTAGATCGAAGAAAAAAGAAGAACGACAATGGTATAGATTTGCCCAATTTTTATTTGGAAACCATCCCATGTCGTTCGCGGTAAAAGTTTCTTTTTCGTATGCGGAAAGAGTCTCACGTTCGCGAAGCTGCTTGTTTTTCGTTATTTCGGAAAACGGATCCCCTGGGTAGTCCGCGGCTAGAATTACAACGAAGACTCACCTCTCTTGTCCACCCTGCTCTATTCAAACCTAGCGAAAAAAGCAAGAAATACAAATTCAATTCGTCGAAATTTAGCGCCGGCGTTGCTTGTAATTGCGCACACGTCGTCGCGATATCTCGCTCTTTAAAGCGGTAGAAAACATTTTTCACGACAATGCCGCATTTATTTTTATCATTCGTCGAAGGGAGACGCAAAATATTCGCTTTTCCTCGGAGGCCTTACGAGGGACGATCGCTAAAATATTCTGCAAATAAAGCTTGCCACGATTTGCAGGAGTTTTATCGCTCAGAGGGACCAAAAAGTCGATTTTTATAGTATATTGCACCTTGGAATCTTGAAAATATGCTGCTTCAGGATTTGCATAAAATTCGATAGATTGTCTACTCTTCTATGAATTATTTCTCTTGCGATATTGTTGATACTAGACGATTATGTTTCGCGTTGCCTCTGTTATCAATAGATTAATGCATCGATAGCGTTGCTCAAATTGTACTATTCGTAAATGTCTATTTGTATTACTTTTACTTATCAACATATTTGAATAATTTTGTTGATCTCTTTAATAGCAAAATAATAACGCGTTATTCCGTTTTATCGAAACGAAGAAATTCTTATAACTCGAACTACTGTTACTTACTAGTAACGTTTATTGGAAAAGAAAGAAGTTAAAGAAACTATACATTTGGAACAATGACAACGCGCATAATACACAAGAGGACAAGCTTATAAGCGATATTAACAGGAATAATGGAATCAGAACTAAATTTTCAGACGGAACTGACTCTATCGCACCGCTAAACGTTGAACACTAATTTTCCGAAATCAGATAAAACCAACTTGCACGACTCCAGATCTCAAACTCTCTTGCGTATATATAACCTGTTCGGTAGTTTCCCTATGAATAGCTAACAAGAATTCCACTTCACTTTGAGAATATTCGCGTTTCCCCATTTCCTCCGTTTCACCCTCTTGCCGCGTTCCAAACTCCCTAAAATCAAAATAAAAGAAATAAAGAAAAAAGAAGAAACGTATCACGGGATCTCAAACGTCTTTCCGCTCGATCAAAAATAAACTTCTCAACGGCCACGTGTCTGAGACTCCTTATCAATAATGCAGTGTCCCTATATACGTCACCGCGAAATCGCTGCTGAAACGCGATCGGAATTTCGAATTCTTGAATGTCGAACTTGCGGATCCTCGGGAAGATCCTCGAACGTATAACTGGTAATCCCACTGGATCAGCGAGCACGTTGAAGAATTAATGCGTCTGTTAACGGGGCTGATACAAGCAGCATTGTTGAAGCCGTCGCAATCGGAGAAAACGTTACCTCGGCTGAGGGCGAAGGGGACCGCGACGAACGAAAGCATCAGAAATCGAAGGGCGGCTTGGGACACGAGCGGATCAGATAAAATCGGCCAGAAAATAGGGAGGGCAGAGAAAGGGCTTGGCCACGATAAGGCCGTCATAAAAATGTTACGAACGATCGGGGAGACCCGATAGAGGGTCGAAGGTCCGATCTGTGTCCGATAAGGCGCATTCACCTGCTTTGTAGCCGACTGTGAGTAACGTGGCTATGTTTACTTAACTCATTGAAAAATTACGGTCACAGGGGTGGCCGTGTCGGCCCTGCCAGAACGTGTAACGAAGCAATCTCGCGTGATCCGCGCGAACGTGGAACACGTCGAAACACCGCTCGATAATCTGAAATGCGAGAACTCGTGGATCCGAGCAAGTTTACGGACGTTCCGCGAGTTCTCGTTGATTTATCGGATCGTACATGCGTATGTATTTCATCAGGAAGCACGGAGGAGGATAAGAGGCGAATTAACGCGACGTCCCGACGCAATCGATCGAACGCAACGGCACGAATATCCGATCGAATATCGTCGATAGGTGAGTAGTATCTACGACAAGTTATCGGGTATCCGAGCGTGTACCCGGTAGCGAGAACTCAGCTGGAAGTTTCCTGTATGCATAATCAGGCTACGTTTTCGTAGTCGATCGCTTGCCCGCTGCCGAGGCAGAAAGTTATTCCGCTTCTTGACACGTTTGCCATGCACGGTTATTTGTAAGCCAAGCCCGGCTACGTGTTCTCGTGTTTCCGTTCTCTGCATATGATCTCAGTTCTACTATATACGGATCGAATAAACCGTCCGAATATTCCGATCGTGAAAATGTTCCGCCGTCTCGAGACTACTCGCGAAAATCGGTGCATCGGATTTACGGATTAACATCGGACGAACGGTTCGTTACGAACGTTTTACGGGGTGGTTAACTGAAGTTGAACATTAATGAAACGACATCGGCGAAGTTGCCAGCGAATAGGATATTGGCAGTATAAGTAGAGAAGTACGTTCGTTGTTTCGACGCTGTTTATTGCTGTTTCGTTGCTTATCGCTCGAATACGTACACTCGATTTTACGCTGATCGCCATTCTTTCATTCTCGAGTTAATTCGTAGTCACAAATACATGCCAATTTGTCTGTAATTTTCCTGCCTATGATTCGTACAAAGTTGTTAACGTATAAAAATATAAGAATATTTAAAAATAGAACGAAGATTTCTGAATCTGTAATTCCTGGATTAATCTCTGATAAAAGTCAAGGATTAATTAACTTGTATTTCTCCTATTTCCGCTCTTCCGTCTTCCTACGCTGTTTTGGTTTCATTAAGATCATTATCTCTTAATCGTTATTTGGACACTTATATCTATAAATATTTACAAACTTGAGTTAATACTATATATGTGTCTATTTTTATCTTTTTTTTCGCTTCACTACTACCGTAAATATTAGTTCAATATATTATTTTCCATTTTATATAAAATACTTACAGGAATTTATTGAATTAATTCAATCTTTTAGAAACGTGGTCCATTAGTATCTCAATTTCCCTTATTAGCAATAGTATGCCACTCCTGCAATATTATGGTACTTGCATGATATGAATCGATATTCCGTTACAAGCTTCGCAAGATGTAATTAATGTAGCATACTTTTTCCTCGCTTTCGAAAATTCATATTTAAAATAATAAATCGATGATGCAATATAACACGAGGTTACTACGTTGTCAGACTTCGCCTATATTCACCTACGAAATTTTTGTCAGCATTAATTTTTTTTCTAAAAGCAACACGACACGTGATAATAACACGCGAAAATACGAATAAGTAGACTGAAATATCAATGACAAGTAATTTATCTTACACTTTATAGTTTACTCACATAATACTTCCTTGAAGCATTCTACGACTATAAATGTATTAACTTCCTGTATTTCGTCGTACGATGTTATACAGCAATTAAGATCTTAGAATAAAGATTAGCAGCTCCAAAAACACACGCTCAACTTAAGAAGGAAAAGGCAGAAACACGGTTAAATCGTGGTTCTATGTATACACCTCGCAAATGTTATGTTCGTTTGATACATTGCCTAGCATAATAACAAATACATCCAAAGTATAAGCCATAAAAAGTAGAATACGTTTCTCTTTTATAGAGTTTTTTTAATGAGATCTAGCAAGAAATTGAATTATGCTGCAGTGAACATTTAACTGGATATTATTTATGAAAGCTTGAACTACGTTGCGCACCATTTTCAATTACGTTATAAATTAACGCTTCCTTGTTTCGCACGTTCTTTTTGCGAAGGTAGAAAAGTTGAGAGAACTTTCGTTCCACTAATGTAATATTATTGATAGAATTTATTATTCGCGTGGCAGCATTTTAAACTGAAAGTAGTTCACGATTTAATTTTCCAGGAAACATTGTGCCTCTTCCGTTGGGAAAAGCGAAAGCGTCGATAACATTTACAGGGCGAATATTACTCAATTATTTAACAGTTGAACAAAAATTCTGTCGCAAATTACGTAACTTCACTAGCTCTTCTCTGATAAAAACATAGTGTCAGATTGATTGATATATGAAGATGAAATAGGACCATTACATATCCCAAGAAGAAAATACAAAATTATATTAGAACTATCAATTTTAGGATCTATATCGATTGAACATTTTTATTCCTGTTAATTAATATCTACTACAATACCCAGAAGCCTCAAAGACTTCTTCTAATACTTTGTACATTTGCTTAACAAACGAATTAACTTTTCGATACTGTTTCATCGCAGCAAACATCATTTTAATATTCCACAATTACGAACGCTCAAAGTTCAACTTCATTCTACGCTAATCCCTTAATGAGAAATAACACAAACGTACACTAACCCATTCTAACTACTCACGGCTGCGGTGAATCTTCGCATCAAATTAATTACTCTTGCGTAACCAAGCATTCATTCGGGCTAAGCACCAAAATCCCGATCTAAAACTATGCACACATCAACGCATCTCATTGGAGTAGCACGTAATCCAGTGACAAAGCTTCTTCACCGGACTTTTTTTTCCTCTCCCGAAATCCTTTTCAAACTTCGATCTAAATCGAGCCACAGACACATTTGTTCCCGTAGCCAGACTAACGCAGCAGCCACAGGCTGATCGAGAGAACATTAAATTTCTCGGGTGTACAAGGCGGAAAAGACGGAGTCGCTAGCTGTCGATGTGGTCGAGCAGCAGGGAAAGAGGATTGAATTTAACTTCCCCTCCTCTCTGGAGTGCCACTGGCAAAGGGGTGGTTTCGAGGTCGAGGGCTG
The DNA here is from genome assembly GCF_000188095.3 of Bombus impatiens. Classification (NCBI taxonomy): domain Eukaryota; kingdom Metazoa; phylum Arthropoda; class Insecta; order Hymenoptera; family Apidae; genus Bombus; species Bombus impatiens. Next base: position 127,458 of record NT_177158.1, on the reverse strand, counting down.
TCGACCGACCTCGACCGATCGATATAGCTACAGGTGTCCGAAACCCTATTCGTTCTGGACTCTCGTCGGAGGAAAAAAAGACCTGAGCACGGTGTCCACCGCTAGTTTCCATCACAGTACACCATAGCAAAGCATCGTTACTTTAATCCGTTTTACTATGTAAGTTTTTCTTGCTCGAGGATAAATTATGTTTTCCTACGGCGCTACTAGACCAGACACGCACATGAACACGCACAAGGCGTGTAGGTATGTACATGGAGTGTCGTGCTTTGCGGCAAGGCTTCTTCGATCGATCTAGTTACAGGTGTTCGAAAGTACGTTCTCCGCTTGTCGCCGGAATATCTCAAACGACCTGCCTCGAGCGACATTGCAAAGCCCACGTCGCTATCTTCCTTTGTCGCCGTTTTTAGCGTTGTTTTTAGACTCCCGAGAAACTAAAGTATCGCACGCTACCGCTCGAGTGTGTCTGGATAGAGATATTTAGATATCTTTTACAGGATACGATCTAAATTACACAATTCTAAACAAACAGCCTACAATGACGTGGAAAATGTTAGCCGAATATATCGCACGAGTAGACAGCAGGCGATTACTTCTGTAGAAATAAATCCAAAATGTAAAATACAATTTTTTTCATCCGTGAGTTAGTTTTTAAGAAAATCATCTTCCAAGTGGATACAGCGTCACGATTAATATATGATAAGATTTTAAAATAAAGAATTTTAATTTCGTATGACGTATCTCTTTAATTCCAGAATAACATAGTAAAGACCGCTATCGTTAATTCGTAGATTTAACGTTGTATCATACTGCCATATGTATACCACACTAGGATAAGTTGGAATATAAAGTAGCATAAGTAATCGATGTGATAAAATATCAATGTTAACTGGAAACTATCCTAAGCCGAAAGCCAAGGATTATAATGATGAATAAATGAAAATAATAAGCAACGTTCACATATATTGTTAACGCAAGTCGGTCAAAATCTCCATACACTTGTGAACGTGTGTAGTATAACTAGGATATTGATAAAACGAAGAAGTACAATCCGTACCACAAATCTATCAAACTGTCCAGATGCTTATGAGCAATAGCGTATGTCGTTCAGAAATGGATCAGCGATGGAGATGGACGGTTTTACTGATCGGTCGCGAAGCTCGTTTAAACTTCTCGTATATTTGAAATAATGGATGGTTCGGTACATAAATTTTAATAGCAATTGCACCGACAAGTTTCCATTGGTGGTTTCAGGCGGAGATTTATGCTACGAAGCACTCGCGCCGGTTCATTCTTCAACGCTGCAACCTTCGGCGGTCTGAATTTATCTTGCCACTTTGTAACTGCGACTGCTCTCTGCTCTCTCGTACACCTCTGACAATTCTGGCTTTGTATAAGTCTGACTTTGACTTTCTACGACTCTAAATGGTCTTTATCGTATCACGAAACTCTCCGTTTGTAAGAGCGATGCCGACATCCTGAAATTCTCTCGGATATCCGTGTTCTGACCCGAAGAACACTAGATTTATCTCGCGTAATTCGTCGTCACCAAGTGGAACTTCGTACGCATTTTCTAGATCCACTCCTGTTACTAGTTTAATCCTACTACGTTCTTGAAGTCGATCTCGATTCGTTGTATTCTTTTTAATATCGAAAACGTACTTCTCAAGAGTTTGAGCAAGAATCGTTAATGATAAATGTGAATTCTTGTGTTTCAATTTCGTATTGAACATGTAAAAGTATTTATAGAAGTAAGAGCAAGATCGGGAAATAAAGATTCAAGGGTCGTAACAGGATCAAATGCAAATGCGTGCTTGTGCTTCGGCTTTTCTTTGCTTCGCGTATTACGTGAATTCTGTATACTTTTTACACCTTCTCTTCTTGCATTTTGCACAAGCGTGTAGTTATCTTTCAACGACAGAAACACGTAAATGTTTCAGGAACGAGTGAATTAATAATAACCACGTTTCCAGAAAATGTGAAATTATTTCATGCTCTCGACTTCTATAAGACAAAGTATTTAATTACATTTTTCGTTTCTCGTGTTCGTCACACCACGAATTGCACTTTTACCTTCATCGAGCATTGTTTTTTCCGCCAATGGATGATGCTTGAAAACGTTCAAAACCCGGACGGTCTTTTTTGTTTTGCCAATCAATGCAGTGCGCATCGGGTTTCAGATATTTCATGAACTTTATGCTCGAGTTGCAATGGTCTCATCGCGATAAAGAGAGACGTACACAGGCGATGGCGAAACATAGCCTGAACCGTTCTAAGGTTTTCTATCGCTCAATGTTGCGTGTGTCAGAAAAGCCGATATAGATCAACTTGTCGATAAGTTGAAAATACTGAGCACAAATATTTCGTTTCGTATCTAACATTGTGTAACGCGAAATTCAGGTGTACTTGCCAATTATTCGGTATAAACTGTCGATAACGATAGCGAAGTAGTCATATCTATTAATAGCAATAATAAAAAGCAGCTAATAATTAAAAGCAAAAACCTATTAATTTACTTCGCTGTACAGCGAAAAATGATTGCCAAATGCTCGCAACATTTTTTTAAATAGACATAGGAATAGGCGTGATGTATAAGTCTATTCTTTTGCACAATTTTGCAGAGAATTCGCTTATATTCGATGCGAGAATAAAATTCATTAAAGATAGAGGAAAATTGTGAAAGCAGAGTAAACGAGGAAAATGCGATTATACAACGAATCTTAAATCATTATCGAGAACATTGCATTCTTCTATGATTATAGAGCTTGCAATTATACTCAACCTATTGCTAATCGAATGTAATTGTTCAAATGTCAAAGTTCAAGAAATGTTTCTTTGAAACGAAGTTCTTTCTGATCCTTTAAGACTTGTTGCGTCATCCAAGAAGCACAGAACAAGGAAATATATATATAGATATATATATATAGAATATTAAAAGAAATTTACAGAACGCTTATTAGCTTTATTGCATCAAAGAGAGTACACTTTGGAGTCTTTTGATCAGCGAATACGGAACATGAAATTTAATTAAAAAGTACCAGCTATTTCGCAAAACTGGTACATATTACGGGACTATTAGAAAACGAACCCCATGTTATTTGTTTATAGAAAAAGTAAATAATCGTTTTTATATTCGCTATAAGTAGACTGCGAATTTTTATGCAAATTCGTATTTTTATTAATATAATTAAAAGAACGAAACCTAAGCACAGATTAATTCCACCTACTTAATTTTTGTACTTTACATGCGTTACATACACTTATAAGCCTTCGAATTTCCTATAAATACATAAAACTCCGCTAAACTAAGTCTACTCTTTACGAGCATTTAGTTTAATTGGATCTTTCGTTTTGTTTCGCCCCTATCCATGATATTAGATCGACTACGCGAGATATAGTAGGTATCATTCACAACAGGGCGCCTAATTATCCTCTTTGTTATTAGCGGTATGAAAGGAACCCCTGATGAAACTCAAATGGTGTCATAAAGAAAATGAGATATAAAGATAACTTTTTGCTAAGAATACTTTTTTTCCCAGAGTATCATATATTTAACGAAGGCTAATCGTGCGTAGTATTTTTCAACCGATGATACTTTTCATTGCGCGAAATCAAAGCCTTCTTTCTTTAACAATTAGACACCCTTGCCTCTTCGTTATGAATGTCACCGTAGAAAGTAATATTCAAAGAGAACCAGTAACAATCAATATAACAGTAAAACGGCACCGATACCGCAGTCAAAGTACCACCGATAAATTTATTCCAATAAAATGGGAAGCGGCGATATAAAGATCATCCGCACATTTTCATTGCAGGCAAGCATATCGACGTCGTGGAAAGTTTCGTCTAAGGAACATTAAAGGGCCCGGGGATATTCGATGCAGCGAATACACGAAAACGCATAATGGCTCCTTTGATACCATCAAGAGCTCTCTACTTTTACGTCGATCTGACTGAGCGAAACGCCGTGGCTTCTGCTTACCTTCCTTTACGCAACTCTCCCTTCGCTCCTACTATGTGACTTATGATCAAGAAAAGACGCATATATACATGTATGTATGTATGTATATATATATATATACGTGTATGTATGTATATATATATATATACATGTATGTAGACATGTATATATATATAAGTTTTCAAGGCGGCGAAGAGATGTGTTTTCACGACGGCCACGAAAGCAGCGCAAGAGGCGAACAGACACAGTAAAAGAGATTTAACGGCGTGCGCGTGGACTCCTAATAAAATGGCACTTGTTACTCAGACGGAGGAGGTCTGTTAGTGGTTTTACACAGAATCTGATCGAATAATATGTACAAGAAGACTTGGAGCGATTCCTTTATAAAAATAAGAAGAAAACATAGGATAACATTATTTCGTAGGATACTTTGATTTTAAGAAAACCGCTGAATGTTTTAGGTAATTAGGTAATTAATTAATTCATTAATTTTTCTCTGCTATTCACGGCTTTACATTCATATGATGGAGGTTCGTGTTTAGATAAGCCGATTCAACCGGTAGAACTGCATTTAATCGGACAGGAACTAAAATTTCGTACACTTGGCTACTTAAATGATCTCGTCGTAAATCTCAAGTTGTGCTTGTGTTTGTGGCATTAGGTAATACGTAATTAGGTAATACACAGAACGAAGTGTACCGTGAACGATATTCACGGATTTTATTCTTCTCTGTCCGTTTGAATATAGAATTCTTCTCTTCTTTGCAGTGACGAAAATTTCTATGAATACTTTTTAGCTATGTTTCGAACGTTTCGTTCGCCATCGGAAAACCGCACAGAGGCGGTCACGGATTTTTAACATAAAGGGTAATCTCTCTCTCTACCGCCATACCACGAGTTCGCTTTTTTATTTTTCATTAATACGCTCGTTCGTTTCTTTCCTTTTGCGCTACACGCTGGAGTACGAAGATACGCATGATATACCGTATGCGGGAAGATTATCGATGTCGAAATTGCTATTCCGGCACGGTGCGGTTACCGCGCGTCCAAAAAACGGACATTTGTATAGGCTTTAATTTCCACAATTCATCCGACCGCAAGGAAAAAAGTAGAACATCGATTGGTGTAATTCCGTAATAAGAAAGCTACGTGCATCATTGAAAACGTAATTACAGTTCAATTTGCCCCGATCGTGAACGCATTAAAGACCAATACGGCGAACATAAACACGAAAAATCCATCGGTCGAGTCTTGGTAAACGTCGAGCACGCGAAACTTCTGCAACCTTCGTGGAACTGAACGCGTTCTAAAAAAACGAAACTTTCTTCGAACGAAACGAGAAAACGAGCCAAGATTCTCCAGCGATTTTTTCCCTTCTTGTACCAGTCCTCTAAAAAGTTCACTCGTGACGTGTCGTTTCAAAATTAAAGCTGGTCGTCTCGCGTGGCTGCGAGAAACTTTCTCGAGAAAGAATCGACACAATTGCAACGCGCGGCTGTTTGTTTTCCTGCAGTCGTTAGCTTTGGTGAGCATCCTCTTTGCGGTTCTTCGCAGCCTAATTTCCAACGAATCCGAAACTGATGTTCAAACCGGAGGAAACTGGGTCAACCGATCATCATGTTCGCGTTCATATTCCGGAGAAATAGGAAACGCAAGCGCGTTTTTCTATCGACCACCGTATCCTTCAGTGGCCGAGAAAGAGAGAAGATCCTCGAGCAGCTTTTCCGATCGAGTAATCACTCGGCGAAATTGTTGTTCTGCCGTCGACAACCGATCACGATAACAGCCGGTGCTGATTTGTATCGTGATATCGATACACGGCCAGTTACGTTGTTGCGTTGCTTCCTGCAATCATTTCAGACGTCGTGTGCACGCAGATGACGGTGTATCGACTCGTTAATTGACTATCATTGGGAGAAACTGCATTGAAGTATAGTATAGCGATAATTAGATAATTAGAAACTTCATTATTACGGACGTTTATTATAGGATATTCAGTTAATTTAGTTACACGGACGTTTGCATGCTCGAATAATTATTTAAAAGAAATTAAAGAAATAACTCATCCTGTATACGTTAGCATAATTATATGAACGACCTATCGTTATATCAATCCTCATTGAAAGATTCTTTTTTATTCAGATGTCTGAACGTTCTGTTATCCGAACAATATATATTTCCTTTGTTGCTATAATATGAAAACGGTATTATATGCGTTAATGCCGTTTATAAAATGGCATGAAGAAGAAAACGTGTAATAGATACTAACAGTTAAAACGGAACGAGAGATACTTCAAAAGCTAGAAAACGGCCACAGTGTTGCAAAAGTCGTAAAAATGTACGTAAACCTATTGTTGAAGGCATTCCCTCTTCGAAGCATTTACGGTATTAGGAAAAGATCATTTAAGTGGTTTAAGCCACAAATAGGATACAATTCAAAGCAACTTAATACGTGTTTATCCGATTTAATAGAAAAATTGTTCCTTGCTATAGTTTGTAACGATATTACTCCCGATAATAAATAATTAGTTTCTTTATGTAAAAATACCCTAATCCGAACGATCATGTCCCTCTATCAACTCCGATATCGGAGGTTTCACTACATAAAGAATAATAATCCGATGAAATATCAAACTTATGCTAACTACTCATCGATTGACATTTACAAGAGAGATTAGATTATACCATGCCGATGATCAAAGGTCTTCAAAAAATAGGTGAGAAAATAAAAGTTTAGTAATATGAAAAACAGATTGATTAAACAGATCGATATAATTAAACGATATCATCGGATTTTACATCGCTTGCTTCGCGATATAATATCACGCTAATGCTTATACAATTTGTACAAGTATAGACTATAATTCACTATCGAGCTTAACAGAAATAAACTTGCGATATCGTAAACAGTGCTCATAAACAAGCGTAAGATCAGCATTTCGAAATCAAAGCTTACAGGATTTCAAGGTCGAGCAATTCCTCGTGTAGCAAGCTGCAAGATCTCTCAGTTCATTCTGTTTATTATTACTATTATCCTGAAAGTAGTAGTAAGTAGAAGTAATACTACATGAACCGTGAAACAAGAGGGGCGAGACGCGTCAGGGGAAGATACGGAACAGAACGAGAGAAAATGGATGAGAGAGGATGTTCAGCAGATCGCGTGGCCGCCACCAAGGAACTAGGCCAACCGATGACCTTCCTGCAATAAGTAAGTAAGGTGATACACACCACTGTGGGAAATTATAACGGCAATTCCCCAAGAAGCTCGTTGAAATATTCATGAAGAATCGTTAACGAGAAAGAAAGCCGATTGGTCGTTAACCCTGGAAAATTATACAATACAAGTCGAAAAATTATACAATACAAGTCGCAAAGTATGTATGTATGAATGCATGTATGCATGCATGTATGTATGTATGCATGTATGTATGTATTTATGCATGTATTTATGCATGTATGTATACACGTATGACAGCGATTTCTATTGGATTAAAAATATGTATGTTTAGTAGAATGGATACTGTACGAAAAAATAAAAGCCTTACGTTAAAAAAGAAAAATTCGTTGCATATGTTTCAGATGAACCGATTTTGCGTTCGAATAACCATTCGCAGTGGAACGTGAAATGGAACGTGAACGATAAATGTATTCACGATATAAAGTGCAACATACATAGTATCCCGCGAAACAGAATATTTCAAAGAAACAGCAATATTTCACACATGATTTTATGAAACATTACCTCGAGAGTTTCGATTATTCGAACGCTTTATTTCGTTCTCTTGATTCCCCTTCTACTAGATATAATCGGCGAATGCGAAACTTCTACAAACATTGGAAGATATTTCTTGAACTGAATCATGTTCATTGTAGCGGTCAATAAAAAACGTGTAATAAATTATTAATAAATTATCGAAGGCTCTTTTATCGCTCTAAAAATGAAGAACAGTTTTAAACAAATCCTTATTTCGGTGTTGTGAATTTTCGAACGTGCATCTGTAAATTTCTCGGTTATCGGATTGCCCCGCAATCCAATACGTATATCTTGTGAAATATTTTCTGAATGAACTTGGAGTGGGCGAAATAAAATATCGAACACGAATATTTTCAATCGTACACGCTGTAATGTGCTGTATTATTCGGTTGGAACAATTGACAGACGTTCCATGTTTTCTAATCCTCGAATAGCAATGACTGAATCAGTTTCTATGTAGATATTTCGCTTCTACCCTCTCTGAATTACTAGATATCGTAATCTATTAATAAAAATTCATTACTGAAAATAGTCTTTTCGATTTGTCTTTGATACTATTGACAATTTCCAGATTCTTTGGTAAAATAATTCTGATATTACGTGAACACTGTAACATATTATAAAAATAGGATTCTTAGATTTTAGCTTTATCGAAACACCAGAATCATTCGACGATACAGTCCTTATCGGAAATAATGGATACAATAACAAATGCACAGTTTATTAAACCAATCGTTAGTTTCCCAGTATCGCAAAACCCTTTGGAAAGAAAATCAACCATACAACGTACATCGAAGAAAACAAGTAGTTGAATAGCAGAGTGATATCGGATATCAGAAACTATGGATCGGATACTACTGATATTACCGATGTACTGACGTTTTCTTGGACGTCTGTTGACTCTATTGTGTCTACCAACGGAATCGGAATCGGAATCGTTTTCCAAAAGGACAGTATTCTCATTGAGAAACCTCTGGCCGAAACATGATTCACTGTGGCTCTCGTTAATATCAGTCCTCTCGGAGAATAATTTGAATATTTCGATAATGCTAATTAAATAGCTAAAAATATATATACGTAAACAAAATTAATCTCCCAATGAAACACTTTTATTTATAACGAATTTAAACGAGAGATCTTTTTTCGTTTCGTACACGTAGTTGGTAGTGTAGTAATTTCGTTGCGATTTCTCTCGTCCGACCGACGAACACACTTGATACCAAAGGTGATACCATAGCCAGTGCTAAAATGTCATGATATCAATGCGTTAAGATGTCAATATGTCAACTGCATCGACATTGTCACGCGCTTTCAAGTTTATACGTGGAACGGGCGTTCGAGAGCAATACTGTAACTTGCGTTAATTTACGAAAATGAGAAAATGTCAATCTGTCATCACGTCAAGGTATTACATTATCGGACATTAAAGTCTAACTTTAAATCGTTTTAAAAATCCGACCAATCACCGTGGAAGCTTGACGTGTATCGGAACTAAGTAATTGTAGCTCAATTTGTGAAAAAGCTTTTCAAGATATTTGCGAGACTCGAACAGAATTATGCGTCGGAGTATCCCGATTATCTCGCAAAATCACGTTAACGATACAAGTTAATTCTACTGTATGAACTATGCTTCTTTTTGTTATCCTTTTAAAGATCACGAGATTCCCAGAGGCGTTCCTTTCAAGTGCTCGCGAAGTTAAAAGTAAAAGATTTTTATATTTTACCAACAACGAGAACGAATATCTTGATTTTATAAAATGAAAATTCGTTAATTTGAATTTCATTCGCTTATAGGCAAAAGGCTAAATATGTAGATTTAATCGAATTAAGGAAAGCTAGGAATTCACATTACCTCGGGCAACTATTTACCATAATAAAATACACTAACCGCACAGACGAAAGATTGGATTAAAATTTGAAATATATAAATATATGGATAATTTATACGCTATAAAGGGTTGACGAACAATCTTTAATTTCTATTTGACAAATCCAATTCGAATTTAGAAAAGTTGAATTGGACATCGTGTTCGGATACAATTAAAGAACTCAAGGAAAAGTTGGAACACATGACAAGATCTTTAATTCGAAAATGCCATACATAAAGTCAAGCTATAACGTTTGTAACGTTTTCAAACTTTAAATACTCATTATTATACGCATTCGTAAAGGCTTGGAAATTCATTCTGAAATCCTTTAAATAAATATGGATCTTATAACATCGTTTCCCGTACTTCTTTCGTTTCTAAAGAAAGATACACTTGCACCACTTTACCATCGAGTCTCTCAACTGCGTCCGTCTTATCCGTTTATTTTTATAATTTATCCATTTTGTTTTACCCTTGACAAAGCATAACCGATATATTTCCCCTCTTTCGCAAACATTTTCTTTCGCTGTAAAGCATACTCTGTTGCGCGTAGCCTTCGGCCCGTTTCACAAGTTGGCGAACAAAAATATTTGTCCGGCGTTTAGACGTTTATCATAAACGTTCGTTCACGATCCGCGACACGAGCGACTTGAAAACGTAACAGTATTATGAGTTTGACGAAACGCGTGTAAAATATACCTTGCAATTTACCAGGGCTTGAGCAAACGCTCCTTTGCTCCGATTTCCACGTGGATAGATAAAATGGGGAGAACACAAGCATGGAACGAATCGTACGATAAATTTCCGCGGCAACGTTAATTCTTCACGGAGGATCGTAACGACTTGGCACAGAAACTAAGAATTACACGAGAGTATCGCGCGATTCGGCCAAATCGAGCTCCTCGTCCCTTCTTTACCAATCTATTTACCCTCTGTAATATCTTAAATCTTGCGAAATAGTTGCTTCATTAATTAAAGCCTCCCAAGGGTAACAGGCATGGAAAGTCATGTGACCCGACGTGTTCCGTAGAAAGTTCAAAGAAAAGCCTACGCGGCCGGTCAAATGTCAAGCTACCGATCACTGAGCAAGCTAAAAATATACTTCAGCCAGCTAAAAAATAAAATACGAGAGATCCTATTCAGGTCCTCCCACGCGAGAACCTGGACTCGAGGTACGGGATGGATTCCGAAGAAGCTCACGAACGATCTGTCCGCCGCACAGAATCGCGATATTGCCGGGAAGATGTGAGAAAGAGAAGTGAGAAGGAGGGCGGGGATAGAGGGTCGTAAGTTTCTTGGCGGAGCTAGTATTCCTCATGCGAGAGAGACGGAAAGGAAAAGGCGAGAGGAAAGGGACGTCGTCCACAGGCAACCGTGTTATTAAAGAAGGGTGAGATGGGTCGAGGTGCGAATACGTACGAGATTCCTTGCTTCCTTTCGGCGTACTGTCGTCGATACTAAACGATCTTGGAAGAATCGCTCGGAACAATAGAAACGTTCACGGTTTACGTCGCGATTCCCGACGAAAGAAACGACCAAGGTGTAGAAGGAACGAGCCCAGAAGCGTGTACACTCGCGAACTAAGGAGCAAAGGCGAGCAAATTCCGCGAAATACAAAGGAAACCATGCGACTGAGCGTTTGCTTTGCTTCCGAGCGAAACTCCGGGCACGGATTAATTTGCGTTTTCGAGATTGTAAAGTCCAAGTTACTCAGCAACTCCGTTACATATCCGCTGCGCCGTCGCGACATAGAAAACGACCAGTCTCGGCACGAGTGTCCGACTAATCTCTTACGCCAACCACATTTCCATCCTACTTTTCAACGGCTCGTTAACCGTACGCTTCGAGAATGAAGAAGAAAAGAACAAAGACCTGAACTGGATCGCTTGACTCGGTTCTTTCAACCACTTGAAGCATGCGTTTTAACGCGTAAACACAGTGTTCGACGATTGCGTAATTGCAGGATTTTCTTTATACACGATTGTTCTTTGTTAATATCCTTTCAATAGGTATAGTTACGAGCATCGAAGTTACGTATAAAGAGAATGTCCGTTTTAATAGTTTGATACAATAGACCGAGAGGCAAAGAGGTGGATTATTATGATCGATGAGATAAGCAAGTAAAATTAGTTGTTTGTCCGAAACGACACGATGCATGATGTATCATTGCTGAAATAGAAAAAGAGTAAACTTGTAATTCCATCAAACTTAAAGAACGTTGTAACTGATTCTTAGATTCCACATGAACTTTTCCGTATAAAATTTTCAATGATTATTTTCTTAATCTACATGCAATATCTTAATTTATATAATGCAACTATTCTTGTTCAACGTTGCTCTTAGCGATTTTTCAAATTTCATTTAGAAACACGTTATATATCTTAAATTTATAATAACATTAATACTGTCCGTGACTAAATTCTCATGTTTATTCGTGGAATTGTCCAGATCATTTATTTCCTTCATAGTAGACGTTTCGCAGTTCGCTTTGCGAGTTTCAGAAATAATTAGATTGGACTATATAAGCTTTCTTCGATGTTCTTCGTTATTTTCACGAATGCATCAAACTTTCATAACACTTCGGTTAATCTTAGCTTCTTAATCACTCGTCCACTTATTCGATTATAGAGTTCTCTCACACACATAGCCAAATTTAGCAAATGTAAAAATAATTCGCACTTATTCGAGAATTGTTCGCCTCGAAAGGTCATAAATAGAATAATGGAATAATCACGATAAAAATCACAAAAAGATATTCACTTTTATCACGATTAACTGTTAAAATGTGAACTGCAAACGTGTTTATTGGTATAGGAAAAATACACAATCAATGGGGAATATAGCTACCAACTTTTAATAAGAAATGTAATTACAGGAGGACTGAAGATTGACGAAATTGTCATGAATTCGCGATTTGACAAACAGATCGATCGATAGATAACATCGTAAGCGCTTGCAGAAGCACTGCGTCGAAAATCGAAATTGGATCGAGTATAAATCCCTTCGGAAAATTCGAACGAAAAACTTAATCTTAACATAACCCGATCCGCCGTAAACTTTTGTACGTGACGATAAGATGTAGGAAAATTGCCATCAAGAAACCTAGCAAACCTTTAGCGCGCGAACGCAGCACGCGATTTCGTCGACGATAAAATCGAAGAAAATCCGTGGGGAAAATTGCCGCGACGTTCGTTAATTAATTAATCCATGTAACTTCTCGCGTGTTCCTCCGATGAAAAAATACATGGCAACATTTGGAAAATAGAAGGTAAAATTATGTAATTCGAGGAATTACAATGAAATATAATTTTTGAATGAGTAGATATTAATTGAGCTTAAAAAAGCTTCCTTCCAGTGCTATACGTTCACTTTCTGATACTTTATTAGGTAAAATTGAAAGTACAATTGAGCACATTGAAATGAAAATATAGGTATGACAGAAATATGTGAAACTGATAGATAGAAAAGTAATTACAGTTATTTCGCTAATATTGCCTTCATATTTATATATATAATTATTTTTAAGAAACGATCTAGAAATTTACAATGTTATAAATTATAATAACATTATTATTTCAAAGAAAATAGTAGTATTTGTTTATTGCCTGTATCGATCGATTATTATTTCTCCTCTAAAACTGAATAAGATACGACGACGTAAATTTTGCCTTGGTAGAAGCATAAGTACCGCTTTTTAACAAAACAAGTGTTTAATTCTTAACAAATTATCTGAATAAACGAATTCAGATGATAAAAAAGAATCATATGCGGTCTTTAATAATTCTTCGGTTTCATAAAACAAGAGATGAATGTGGGTCAACGAAAAATATATACCACCGATAGATCGCGTATACATGTGTGTTCATGTTGCTATAGATTATCTTTATTTTACATACGTACTAAAAGTGTACGTAAATTCAGGAATCATTTCTTTTTAACAACATATTCACTACGCTTACGTATTCATTCCAATGTTTTAACCAATTATTGTATAATAATTATATAACACTTTTTATATATTAAAAAGCATATCCGTATACGTCGTGAAATTTTCATTACTATCGGATTTTGAATCCAAAAAATACTCTACTTCGCTAAAAGTATAATTGTGCAATTTGTCGAGTATCACTTATCAAACGATAAATTGTTTGAAACCACGTAAATACTTTAACAGAGAACATCATCAGATACGCTTCTGTCGAAATCAGCGGATACTTACAACTAGTACATTTAAAATGAGAATAAATAAATTGTACTTACAAAATAAAGTTGACGCTCGTTAATCGTTTGTATTATGAAACAACAGAACTAAACTATGCTACGCTTTAAAGATCTTATAGCAAAACCATTTTTATAAAAATTAAATTAAACACTAACGAATATCCAATTTATGATTACGAGTATACTTCGTTAGCTATTTCAAATGAACTAGAAATCGGGAAACATACGTTTCATTTAGCGATATTACGAACATTAAATGCTGTCAAACAAAATGTACAGAAAGCCCGTATCTGCGAGCTGGATTGTTAATTTATTCGATTGTGTTTGCTAACACGACCTGTTACACGCGTCGCGTGCAATCAATGCGCGCGTCACGACGCTCGCAAATGTATCTAGTGTTAACATTAAAAATAAAATATGCATTTTCGCTTTCTCTCGCAACGTTCCATCTTACTCTCGTTCGCAGATTAGCGCGGAATCCAAACGATAAGATCGCCATGCAATCGCGAAACCATGAGAATCGTTGAAAAGTAATTAACAAGCAGCTGTTCTTTTTGTTCGACGAACATTCGATCAACGTACGCCCGAGGCGAAGGCAACCGCGCGATAAGAGGCGAAAAGCACAAGAGATCGTCGACAGAATGGAACGTTCCTAGGGAATCGGGGAAATAGGAGCGGAAATTAGTCGATTAAAACAGGATCAAAACCATCTCGAAATTACGCTTGCATGCGTGGCTCGTTTCCCACGGAAAACCACACATGCCATAGAATCGAAGTATGAAAGTTTAAAAGACGAAAGAACCCTCGGCCAATTAATTACCAGTGTCATCGGTTCGGCTATTCAGGGATCGGCCACGATGAAAAACACATCGACGGCAACCAATTAGGCGAACCATTTCCAATTATACCAGACGGAAACGTCTCTATACCGTTGAACGGTTTCTAGTCCACTTTATGGATCGAGCGTATCCTCTGATCGAAACGTGAACCGAGAGAGAATACGTATTATCATCTCACCTGTAACGAGGAGAACGAATTTGTTGGAACGCGTGAAATGTACATCGATGATTTGACATCGATTTGAAGTACACGATAAGGAAGCATAGAGAGATGAGACGATGGAAGTAACCGCGACTCGAGAGGTCGATGGAAACGCGCGAAAGCGGTTTTAAGAGAAGAGCCGGAATGACCAACCTGTTACTTGAAAGCTGCGGAAGCTTCCGAGCGGGGAAATGCGTGCGTTCTTTCAGCCGCGCTCTCGCGTTCAGCTGCCCCTCCGGATGGATACACGTGCTCCCGTATATTCTACAAACGTACGTGGCCACTTAAGTAGCGATACGTGTATTTTTAACAAACAGTGTGTTTCTTTACTCTCTGTTTCCCGTAGTTGGTTTTAGCGTCTATGCGTAGTTAATGTGTGCGCGCGGACACGTATGTTCACGCGCTGCGTGTACCTGATGTACGTGTATACCTGTGTGTACGCGTACGTATATATGTGTATTTATAGGTATGTGTCAAGTTCTAAGTACAAGGTGTGCCTATACGCGGTTCTCCGTGGCTGGAAAAAGCGACGGCGCGCATGCCCGCTTTATTAGACGCGCAAAGAAAAACTCGCGGCGAGCGACCAACTTGACGGAGAATGGACAAACAAAAAAATAGAATCACCGTTATATCTAGAGCGACGATATCGTCGGGCAGGCTGCCCGGCTTGCACTGCCCGGGTCTCCTGTTTCTCCCACCGAGCGAACCACTC